>NW_023495965.1:1165000-1205000 GCF_904425465.1 Colossoma macropomum | reverse complement strand
AACCACATGAGCTCTGCACCAGGCGTGTGAAACTCCAGCACTGTGACTGAACTCCTACTGCACCTTCACTCCACTCATTATCCATACCTCACCTCCACCCATTACCCATACCGCACCTCCACCTATTACCCATACCGCACCTCCACCTATTACCCATAACGCACCTCCACCCATTACCCATACCGCACCTCCACCTATTACCCATACCGTACTTTCACTCATGACCTATACCGCACCTTTACCTATTACCCATACCGCTCCTCCACCTATTACCCATACCACACCTCCACCTATTACCCATACCGTACCTCCACCTATTACCCATACCGCACCTTCACCTATTACCCATACTGCACCTCCACCCATTACCCATACCATACTTTCACCTATTACCCATATCGCACCTCCACCTATTACCCATACCGCACCTCCACCCATTACCCATACCGCACCTTCACCCATTACCCATACCGTACCTTCACCTATTACCCATACCGCACCTTCACCTATTACCCATACCGTACCTTCACCTATTACCCATACTGCACCTCCACCCATTACCCATACCATACTTTCACCGATTACCCATACCGCACCTTCACCTATTACCCATACCGTACCTCCACCCATTACCCATACCGTACCTTCACCTATTACCCATGCCGTACCTTCACCTATTACCCATACTGTACCTTCACCTATTACCCATACTGCACCTTCACCTATTACCCATACCGTACCTTCACCTATTACCCATACCGCACCTTCACCCATTACCCATACCGTACCTTCACCTATTACCCATGCCGTACCTTCACCTATTACCCATGATGTGCCTTCACCCATTACCCATACTGCACCTTCACCTATTACCCATACCGCACCTTCACCTATTACCCATACTGTACCTTCACCTATTACCCCATACCGCACCTCCACCCATTATCCATCACCTCCACCAATAATACACCTCCACTCATTACCCATACCGCACCTTCACCTATTACCCATACCGTACCTTCACCTATTACCCATACTGTACCTTCACCTATTACCCATACCGCACCTTCACCTATTACCCATACTGTACCTCCACCTATTACCCATACCGCACCTTCACCTATTACCCATACGCACCTCACCTATTACCCATACTGCACCTTCACCTATTACCCATACCGCACCTTCACCTATTACCCATACCGTACCTTCACCTATTACCCATACCGTACCTTCACCTATTACTCATACCACACCTTCACCTATTACCCATACCGTACCTTCACCTATTACTCATACCACACCTTCACCTATTACCCATACTGTACCTCCACCTATTACCCCATGCCGCACCTCCACCCAATACCCATACCGCACCTTCACCTATTACCCATACCGTACCTTCACCTATTACCCATACCGCACCTTCACCCATTACCCATACCGTACCTCCACCTATTACCCATGATGTGCCTTCACCCATTACCCATACCGCACCTTCACCTATTACCCATACTGTACCTTCACCTATTACCCATACCCATACCGTACCTTCACCTATTACCCATACCGCACCTTCACCTATTACCCATACCGTACCTTCACCTATTACCCATACCGCACCTTCACCTATTACCCATACTGTACCTCCACCTATTACCCATACCGCACCTTCACCTATTACCCATACCGCACCTTCACCTATTACCCATACCGCACCTTCACCCATTACCCATACCGCACCTTCACCCATTACCCATACCGTACCTTCACCTATTACCCATGATGTGCCTTCACCCATTACCCATACTGCACCTTCACCCATTACCCATACCGTACCTTCACCTATTACTCATACCACACCTTCACCTATTACCCATACCGTACCTTCACCTATTACTCATACCACACCTTCACCTATTACCCATACTGTACCTCCACCCATTACCCATACCGCACCTTCACCTATTACCCCATGCCGCACCTCCACCCATTACCCATACCGCACCTTCACCTATTACCCATACTGTACCTTCACCTATTACCCCATACCGCACCTCCACCCATTATCCATCACCTCCACCAATAATACACCTCCACTCATTACCCATAGTGCGCCTTCACCTATTACCCATGCTGCACCTCCACTAATTACCTAAACTGCACCTCCACCCATTATCCATACCACACCTTCACTTATTACCCATACCGCACCTCCACCTATTACTCATACTGTACCTCCATCCATTACCCATACCACACCTCCACCAATAATACACCTCCACTCATTACCCATAGTGCGCCTTCACCTATTACCCATGCTGCACCTCCACTAATTACCTAAACTGCACCTCCACCAATTATCCATACTGCATCTCCACCCATTACCCACACTGCACCTCCACCCATTCTGTGACCAATTACCCATACCACATCTCCACCCATTACCCATATTGCATCAGACAATTTGTAGTGAGGAGAACTGCCATTCAATCATGGCTTCTAAGGTAGCCATACACTAGAGGGCGCTCCAAATAAAATCCAAAGTGAATGGATTGCTATGGAGCACTTGTGTAATATAGTACTTAAAGGTTGATAAATGCATTCGTTTTTCAGTACCAACAGTCAGTAGCAGTAATGTTAACCAATCAGTGTTCAGTAGCAGTAATGCTAACGAATCAACACTCAGTAGCAGGAATGCTAACCAATCAGCACTCAGTAGCAGTAATGCTGACCAATCAGTGCTCAGTAGCAGGAATGCTAACCAATCAGCACTCAGTAGCAGTAATGCTAACCAATCAGCACTCAGTAGCAGGAATGCTGACCAATCAGCGCTCAGTAGCAGTAATGCTGACCAATCAGCTCTCAGTAGCAGGAATGTTAACCAATCAGCACTCAGTAGCAGTAATGCTAACCAATCAGCACTCAGTAGCAGTAATGCTAACCAATCAACGCTCAGTAGCAGGAATGCCAACCAATCAGCTCTCAGTAGCAGGAATGCTAACCAATCAGCACTCTGTAGCAGGAATGCTGACCAATCAGCTCTCAATAGCAGGAATGCTGACCAATCAGCGCTCAGTAGCAGTAATGCTAACCAATCAGCGCTCAGTAGCAGGAATGCTAACCAATCAGCTCTCAGTAGCAGGAATGCTAACCAATCAGCGCTCAGTAGCAGGAATGTTGACCAATCAGTGCTTAGTAGCAGGAATGCTAACCAATCAGTGCTCAGTAGCAGGAATGCCAACCAATCAGCACTCAGTAGCAGGAATGCTAACCAATCAGCTCTCAGTAGCAGTAATGCTGACCAATCAGCTCTCAGTAGCAGGAATGCTAACCAATCAGCTCTCAGTAGCAGGAATGCTAACCAATCAGCTCTCAGTAGCAGTAATGCTGACCAATCAGCTCTCAGTAGCAGGAATGCTAGCTTCCTACATACTGTGACAAATACAAACACGTGAACTTTAGCGCCCTCTATGGGTTTAGAGTCATGCTTTTGGTATAACAGGAGGAACAGGAAGTGACAAGACTCCCCTTTATTTCTCTCCACTTTTTTCTCTCTTTCTGTCTCTGTCTGTCTGTCTCCCTCTCTCTGGCTTTCTGTCTGTCTCTCTCTCTCACTCTCACTTTCTCTCTCTCAGTGTGATGATGCTTTACTGGAAGATGGTCAGAGTGCTGAGCAGCCTGCAGCTCATAATGGACTCTTAATAATTCACAGATCAATTTAGGAAGAGAGAGAGGGGTGAAAAACAGAAAAAGAAATAAGAGAAGAGAAGAGAGGAGTAGAAGAGAAGAGAAAAAGAGAGAAGAGAAGAGAAGAGAAGACAGCATAAGCGAAGAGAAGAGACAAGAAGAGAGGAGTGGAAGAGAAGAGAAGAGAAAGAGAGAAGAGAAGAGAGAAGAGAAGTGAAGAGAAGACAAGACAGTAGAAGGGAAGAGAAAAGAGGAGAAAAAGAGAGAAGAGAAAAAGAGAGAAGAGACGAGAAGAGAGGAGTGGAAGAGAAGAGAAGAGAAGAGAAGAGAAGAGAAGAGAAGAGAAGAGAAGAATGTGTGTGTGGGTAAATCCTTCCAATATAAACATCTCTTCTGAATCCAAATAAAGAATTCCGTGTTCAGCAGTCGCTGTGAACTACAACCCCCAGTACAGCTGAATGAGCGCACAGTGTGCCCAGCTCTGTTTGGCTGATGAAGGCATCATGGGAGTTGTAGTTGTGTTGGCTGATGCTGCAGTGGAGCTTTGAGCTGATGGCCTGCTTTAGGGAAAAGAGCTGATCTCACACACTTGAACGAGACGAGCGATGCTGTGTGTGTGAGTGTGTGTGTGTGTGAGTGTGTGTGTGTGTGTGTGTGAGTGTGTGTGAGTGTGCGTGTGTGTGTGTGTGTGTGTGAGTGTGTGTGAGTGCGTGTGTGTGTGTGTGTGTGTGTGTGAGTGTGTGTGTGTGAGTGTGTGTGTGTGTGTGTGTGTGTGAGTGTGTGTGTGTGTGTGAGTAATGATGCCGTAGAGCCTTCCTCCTGCTCAGCACTAAAAATAGATTTGTGACTGATAAAAGGCTTCTCTCCTCCCCACCCTCCTCTCGCTCTCTCACTCTCTCCCTTCTCTCTCTCTCTCCCTTCTCTTTCCCAATCTCACTCTCCCTCTTCTCTTTCTCTTTCCCTCGCTACTCTCTCTCCGCTCCTTCTTCTCCCTTTTTCTTCTTTTTTTTTCTTTTCCCTGCCCTCTTTCTCCATCCCGTCTCTATTTCTCGCCACTATCTCCCTCACTCACTTTTCTCTCCCTCTGCCTCTCTCTCCCTCATCTGCTGTTTTTTCTCTCTCCCTCTCTCCAGTCTATCTCCTCTATCTCTCCCTTATCTTTCTGTCACTCTCTCTCTCTCACTCTTTCTCTTTCCCCCCTTTGGCTAAGAGCTCCAGCTCTGCGCTCTTTGGAGTTTTGTTTACTCATCTCACTTCACACGCTCTCTTTCGCTCTGTCCATCATTCCATCTCTTTATTTTCTGCCTCGCTGTTTTTCTCCTTTTCGTCTCCAAACTCTTTACTCTTCAGTCAAAAATCTCTCTCCATCTGCCACTGCTAGTCCATCTCTCTACTTCTCTTTATCTCTCCCTCCCTCTCCATCTGCTTCTCCCTCTTTCTCTCTCCCTCTCTCTCTCTCTCTGTAGCTGCAGGCTGCTGTAGATCACTGATGCAATCCAGTGACAGCGTAATATTAGAAGTTTTCTTCCTCGCTGTCACCACATTATACATTTACAGGGCACGCCCACTCTGTCTAACGACGGTCCATTACCCAGCCAATCAGATCACAGCAACTCATTATCAGTACCAAATCAGTTCCTCAGGCAACAAATTAATAGCCTCAAACAAGAATTTAATTGTTAAACCAAAAGCAACAGAGAATATAATGACAAAGTTTTAATATAATTAAAAAGCAACTTTTAACATTTCTAATCAAAATCTGGCACATTTTTATCTATTACTGGCTAAAACTTCAGTGCATTCAAATTAGAGAGGAGTTGTGACATGGCAGTTCACACTGCCAGCCCAAATATGAGTTTGATTAGTTTGGACAGCAACAAACAAACAAAACAAAAAAAGAAACCTGGAATCTGATTTCTGTCATATCCAAACTGTATCCAGAATGATGTCTGATAGTGTGGACACAAACCCCCCCCATGAAATCTGATTTCTGTCATATCCTGGTTGTATCCGGATTGATTTTTGATAATGTAAACACCATTTCAAACCACATTTGGAGGTGGTTTGAAATGCGACTCCAGTCAGATTTCTACAGATGCGTCTCAGTCTGGACGCTCTGGACCCTCAAATCGGATTTCAAAGTGTCTTATTCGTCACTCACAACACGACAAACAGCGACGATGTCAAATCCAGAGTGATGAAGTTCTGGGACTCCAGAAAAGCTCCACAGATTCATGATGATGAGGAGAGTTCGGAGGAGTTTGGAGGGGAGATGATGCTCCTGCATCCGCGCTTGAAATCCACGACACCAGCGTAGCTACGTAGTTACTGACGCCTACGTCGTTACCACGGCAACACATGCAGATAGACTGGTGATGCCTGGACACACAAATCTCATCTGACCACTTGCAGATAACAGAGCGGACAGTCGATTCATAAGATCTGATTTGAGAAACAAATCCGATTAGCCTGCAGTCTGAACACAGCCTTGAGGCCACGGCACGGCAGGGCGCTGTTATAGAACGCGGGAGAGCCGAAACACACCAAGATTATCTTTACACTTTACTCATACAAAATAAATGAAATAAAGCTTTCAGCATTTCTTATCACGCTCATCACAGACTGGCTGTTTTGGGCTGGAAGACATGAGCTGAAAAAGGCTAGGCTAGTACCGTTAGCTGAGGTGAAGTAGCATTAGCATCTGTCTGTTTACCTAAAAGACTGGCTGCCTTTCTCTGTGTAAGTTTCAGCCCACGTGTGATCTATAGTGGCTCTCTGTGCTCACGATTTAATGTAGTAATGGCTAAATTCAGCATGGCGAGCTGAGAAACCGGACAGTGCTCGGAGTCGTGGAGCGCCGTGTGCGCACCTCCATGAAAACAATGGTTTGGAATTCTGGATGCTGTGTGATGTGACACGGTGCGTCTGGTGTGCAGTGGCCTTTACAAACACTCTTCCTCACTAGTAATCACCCTAATCCCCCCAAAAATGTGTTTGTTCATAGCTACTGAAAACAGTTTCTCATTAGGCTGAATGAATAACTGACTCTAAATGTAGGTATTGTGATATAAACTGAGTCTGTTCTACGGTTTCTCATTAGGCTGAATGAATAACCGACTCTACATGTAGGTATTGTGATATAAACTGAGTCTGTTCTACAGTTTCTCATTAGGCTGAATGAATAACCGACTCTAAATGTAGGTATTGTGATATAAACTGAGTCTGTTCTACAGTTTCTCATTAGGCTGAATGAATAACCGACTCTAAATGTAGGTATTGTGGTATAAACTGAGTCTGTTCTACAGTTTCTCATTAGGCTGAATGAATAACCGACTCTAAATGTAGGTATTGTGGTATAAACTGAGTCTGTTCTACAGTTTCTCATTAGGCTGAATGAATAACTGACTCTAAATGTAGGTATTGTGGTATAAACCGAGTCTGTTCTACAGTTTCTCATTAGACTGAATGAATAACCGACTCTAAATGTAGGTATTGTGATATAAACCGAGTCTGTTCTACAGTTTCTCATTAGGCTGAATGAATAACTGACTCTAAATGTAGGTATTGTGATATAAACTGAGTCAGATTTTTACTGGTGTTGTGTAAATCTTGTCCAACCTCACAACAGTAGCTACAAAAGGACACATTTGTGGGCGGAGCCTGGGGAGGAGAATCAGAAGCAGGGGAGGGTATCTATGATCTCCAGCTTCGAATTCTGATCCTGACTGTGGATCGCTGTTCTCGTCTATCGCTGCTTATTCCTTCCTCTTTCTCTTCTTCTCCCTCTTTCTCCATCTTTCCTTCCAGCGTTCCTCTCTCTCAGCAGGGCTGGGCATAAATCACACCACACCACATCAGAGAGAGAGAGGTGGGGGAGATGGTGGAGGAGCTGCAGCATTTGTAAGTGGGTTCAGTAATGTAGGTTAGCTTCATGGAGGCACTTCACTGCAGCCATTCGACACGCGCTTTAACGCCGTACTGTTAAACATACAGAGCTGGAGAGTCAGAAAGCATCACATCACTGTCACACCACACCTCACAACTCCAGGTTCATTGTTTCTTTTAAAATAATAATAATAAACTTCATTTATAGAGCAGCTTTCATACATTTATGCAGCTCAAAGTGCAGAACTAATCAAATGCAGGGGAAGGGTTTTAGAACCAGTCACAGGTAGGGGAAGGGTCTCAGAACCAATCATAGGCAGGGGGAGGGTCTTGGAACAAATCATAGGCAGGGGGACAGTTTCAGAGCCAATCACAGGCAACGGGAGGGTTTCAGAACCAATCACAGGTTTAAATTTTTTTTGTTTCCAATCCCATCTAATGTCCGTCACTGTACAACCTTAGACAACTGTCCAGTGACAGAGAACACTGTCCAACACTACCCAACACTGTACAAAGTTATCCAGTATTGTTGGACGCTGTCCAACATCATTCAGGAAAAAGACTGTCCAAAACTTTTCAATATGCTTCAGCTCTTTCCAACACAGTCCAACACAGTCCAACACTGTCCAACACTGTCCAATGTTGTTTAACATTGTCCAACAGTGACCGAACCTTCCAGCACTGCCCAAACCTTCCAGCACTGCCCAAACCTTCCAGCACTGCCCGAAGTTGTTATGTATTATCTAACAGTGACCAATCCTTTAAACACTGCTCAAAGTTGTTAAACATTGTCCAACACTGGACAAACCTTCCAACATTGTCCAACAGTGTCCAATGTCCAGCACTGTTCCAACACTGTCCAACACTGACACTGTCTGACAAGGTGCAACACTGTCCAACATCATTCAACATTGTCCAACCCTGTCTCGCATTGTACAACAATGTCCAACCCTGGCTGACATTGTCCAACACTGTCCCCACTTTCTAACATATTCCAACACTGTCCAAAGTTGTTCAGCATTGTCCAGCAATGACCAAACCTTCCAACTGTTTAACATTTTCCAGTATTGTTCAACACTGTCTAACACTGTCTAACACTGTCTAACACTGTCCCACGTTGTCCAGGACTACCCAACAGTGTTCAACACTGATACTGTCCCACAACGTGCAACGCTGTCCAACATCATTCAACATTGTCGAACACTGTCCAACATTGTTTGACATTGTCCAAAAATGTCCAACACTGGCCGACATTGTCCAGCAGTGTCCAACATTGTTAAACATTGTCCAACACTGTCCAAACTTTCCAACACAGCCTAACAGTGTCCAACATTGTCCAGCCCTGTTCAATTCTTCCAACACTGTCCAATGTGGTTCAAACACTGTCAGATGTTGTTTAGCATTGTCCAACACTGTCCAAACCTTCAAGCACAGTCCAGCGTTTTCTAACATTGTCAAACAGTGTCCAACACCATCCAACTGTTAACCACTGTCCTACTGTGTCCCAACCTCATCCAACATCCAAACCTTTCCACAATTGTCCAACACAGTCCAGCAGTATTCAACACTTCCTATGCGAATCTACTGTATTGCAAGCCTGCACTACACATGCTGCCCTGAGCTCTGGCCAAGCAGAGCCGGTGCTGATTAAAGCTGATGGGATGTCAATGGCCCAGTGTGCTCTGGGAGATATACAGCTCACAGGCGGTCTGCAGCTGCGTAAGCGTACATGTCAGCAGGGCTGGGCCTGATAAGCGAGGCCAAGAGCTGACGGACTCAGCACTGCTCACTGCTGACCTGTCCACTCCCCCGGGGAGTTTTTGTACCATGGGGTCAACAGGCCTTCCCTCTCAGACTGAAAGCAGAAGCACAGAGGTGGAGAACATGCTGGAAAGGGTTGGTCAGTTAGTGGAAGTGATGAAGAGATGTGGTCTGGTGGAGACCACATTATTCCCAAGCCTCCCAGTTGACAAATGACCGTACAATAGTATTAAAGCAACTGAAAATTAGCCTGATGCTAACTGTAATCCAGTCTATTGGAGATTACTGAACATCTCCACATGGTTTGAGGCACAAAGCTGAAGTTGGCTTCCTATTTTCCGGCCTCTTATTGGAAAGGTGGAACGGAAATGGTGCAGCAGTTGCATTCTGGCGTTTCAGGCAGTTGTGCAATGATTAGCACCATGCTAACTGGTTTGGCATAAGCTTCCATTGCTTGTTAGCTGCATTAGCCTCGTAGCTCCAGTGCTAAAGCTACAGAAGGTGAAATTCCCTTCTGATTAGCCTCACCCTGACAGTTCAGTGTCCCCACAGCCAGCCTGAACATTAATAATGAAATCCAGGCCGAGCATTAATAACGGATGGAGGACGTGGTGCGTGCGGCGTGTGCTGTTGTGGTCACCTGCACACCGACACAAGAAAAACAGGATAAATCAGCCTAAAAATATCTACAGTTTCCACTCATCTGCTCAAAAACCCACTTTCTGTCTCTGGCAGGCAGGTGCAGTGAGTCACTGCTGGATCGCTCGGAGGAGAGTTACAGCTAACACTACGCAAACTGAGCCACACTGAGGGAAGAGGAGGATGAGGGGAGGGCTCCATCTCTCTATCTTTCTCTTTATCTTCCTCTGAACCTCCTTTTCTCTCTCTCTCTGTCTTGAAAGAAAGAGAGAGAGGGAAGATTAAGGAGAGAGGAGGGAAAGACAGATAGAGAGAGGAGAAAAGAAAAAGGGAAGAAAGAGAGGAGAGGCAAGACAGAGAAAGAGAGAGGAGAAGTGAGAGACGAAGGAGAGAAAGGAGGGAGATGAGAGAGGGAAGAGATGCAGGATATTAGAGAGGAGAGAAAAAAGAAGGAGAGCAATGAAAGAGAGAAAGAGAGGAGAAAACAGAAAACAAAAGAGAGGAAAGACAACGAGACAGAAAAAAGAGAGTGAGAGGAGACGCAAGACAGAGCAAGAGAGAGAAGAAGTGATTGAGGAGGGAGAAAGAAGAAAGGAAGGAAGAGACAAAAGGATAAGAGACAGGGAGGAGATGGAGGATGGCGGGAAGAGAAGAGAAGAAAAAGGGGAAGAGAGCAATGAAAGAGAAAGAGAGGAGAAAATGGACAGAGAACAGAGGAAAGACACTGAGATGGAAAAAAGAGGCAAGACAAAGGGAGAAAACGAGAGAGCACAGGAAAGAAAAAGGGAAGAGGAGAGAGAGGCAAAACAGAAAGAGAGGAAGGAAAAGAGAAAAGAAGGAGAACAGAGAGGAAGGAGATGGAGGACAGTGGAAAGAAAGGAGAAGAAAAAAGGAGGGGGGGAAAGAGAGAAAAAGAGAGAGAGAAAGAGGTAGGACAGAAGAAGAGAGAGAGGAGAAGTGAGAGAGGAAGGAGAGAAAGAAGAGAGGAAAGACTGAGAAGGAAAACGGAAGACACAGAAAGAGAGAGTGAAGAAAAGAAAAAGGAAAGAGAGAGAGGTTAGCATCATGCTAATTGGTGCACATAAGCTTCCACTGCTTGTTAGCAACATTAGCCTCGTAGCTCCAGAGCGAAAACTGACGGGCCACGTTTGGGGTAAACGAGTGACGGATTGAGAGAAGAACCGAATGTATGAGAACGTGGCTGAGCAGGAGAACCGTCAGTGTGACGGAATCCTCTGGAATATGAGGAACCGTTAGCGTGGCAACGCAGAATGTAATTAGCAGAATCAGAGATTTCCCAAACTGCTGAACGGTTAATTAAATCAGACCTCTGCACTCGTGTGAGTTCTCTTTAAAGACGAGAACAGTAATTAAGAACACTCTGTTTTACTGATAGAACACTTTCCCTCCCGCGGCCGGGTGGACGTCTATAAGACTGACCCAGTTACTAAACACGGAGCTGAGAACTCCAGAACCGGAGCAGCCGCTGGGACTCTCAGCCGGACAGCTAGCTGTATATGCGTTTGATAGAGAAGCATAGTGTTCTAGACTGCCTGTGTAGAACCCTGCATAGTGTTAGTCGATAACTGAGGCATGTACTGTCACTACTCAGTGAGGGTAACAGAACCATACAGAACCATGTCAACTCAAGGAACCCTTTGAATGTTTGAAAGGTTCTTCTACATCACTAAAAAAGTTGTCGGTTCTTCAAGTGTTCTTTAGTAAAGGCTAACTATGAGCTCTGTATTGAAACATTTATATGTTCTTCAGCTTGATGGACTATATGGTTCTACATAGCACCAAAAGGGTTCTTCTACTGGTACAAGCTTGACATTGTAACAATAGAAGAACCCATGCTATATAGAACCATACGAAACACAATCTAAAGAACCATTTCACCATGCAAAGAACCCTTTAAGCATGCAAATGGTTCTACAAACATGCTTAAAAAAACATGGTTCTTCAAAGGTTCTTTAGTAAAGACAATGGTCCTATATAGAACCCTTTGCATGCTTAAATGGTTCTCTGCATGGTGAAATGGTTCTACAGATCGATGGAGAATGCGTTGTATATATATATACGTATATCTTCTATACAGCACCAAAAAGGGTTCTGCTATTATTACAATGTCAAGCACAACAGAAGAATCCTTTTTGGTGCTATATAGAACCCTTTTCTAAAAGGTTCTATATAGAACCACATACAACACATTCTCCATCAATTTCAAGAACCATTTCACCATGCAAAGAACCTTTTTAAGCATGTAAAGGGTTCTCTGAGTGTTCTTGGTTCTATATAGAACCACTGTCTTTACTAAAGAACCCCTGAAGAACCATCTTTTGTAAGAGTGTGTGAGCTGGTGTCCTCAGGTGCTCATCTCAAATCTCAGGACAAAGCGAAGCTCTTCAGAGGTCACCATGTCAGCAAAGCAAATTAAACTGTTGACCTGTGACCTGAGGAGGAGGAGGGTGCAGTGATGAATGTGTGTGAGAGTCGTTCGCACATACAGCCTCTGAGGAACACGGGAAAGTGACCCGGTTCTCACTGCTCTCTGGGGAACACTGCTCTCTGTTCTGTGTGTGTTTCTGTACATTTTCAAGACAATAATCTCCTGTGTTTGTTGAAGAAGCCTCAGAAAAACAGAAGCAACAATTTGAGGACCAACAAAATCTGTTCATAACTTTCAACTTCAACTGTTTCAACTTTTAGAAAATTTTCCACCTTTTAATAATAATAGCTGTTCTTTAAATTGTCTTAGTGTTTAATTTCACACTTTAATTTGTTATTTCAGGACAATTTCTGTTTATTTGCTGAGTTTAAAGGTGATTTGGGAGGCTCTATTATCAGACACAGAATATAGTAACAAAGCCATGTTCTGATTGGTGCATAATCAGCTGTGACTATGAATCGTTGTGTTCTTGTTATCTTAGAATGAGCCCTTCATATCTACATAGGTAGCAGCTCCTCTTCAACAGAATCTGCCACCGCCATGTTTCTACAGTAGCCCAGAACAGACAAACCAAACACTGCCTCTAGAGGGCGCCTTTTACGCTGAAGCGGCAGCTCGAATTTGCTGGCGCTTCCAGCCCCGGCTGGAAGACGTAGAGAGAAGAAGAATCAGTGGAGCTGCTGGTGCTGCTGAACATTTTGTGCTGTGAGATGTTTGAGAACCCATATTTTGACAAATGGAGGATCAGACTTATTATTTAGCACAAGATAAAGTGAGAGAGGGTGAATCGTCACCGTCAACGAAGAGAAAACATAAAGAACCAAAACGAAATCGGGACAGGCGTCAGCAGAAAACCTGACGGCCACCGTAGGTTCCACTATACACTTGGAAAGGGAGGGGTGAGGGAGGGGGATTCAGCTAGGTGCAATCTGCAAGCTCACCACTAGATGCCAGTAAATCTTACACACTGCACCTTTAACATACAGAAAAAGGCAGAAAAGATAAAGCTAAAGTTCAGCAAACAAAAACTAATTGTGCATTTAAATGTGCAGAATGTGCAAAATGTGGTGCACACCACTGTATGTGTCATGTGACCCAACGTCCTGCGCATAAAAACAAATGCGCGTCCGTGTGCGTGAGTATTCCCTCGATGCCGCTCGCTCGCTCGGTGCGAAAGCGCGTTTATCTGATTGCAGGGGCAGGCAGAGGGGGTTACCATGGCAACCAAGACCGGCTATTTACAGGCAGGATCAATAGTGATCAGCTGAGGAGTGAGATTCTGCAGGGGTCGTTCACTTTTACCAATAATGAGGTGCTTTTGTAGACATGCACATACACTCTCACTGACTGTCTCTCTCTCACCCCGCACTCCTCCGTCCTCCTCTTCCACTTACAGCCTAATTGATATTATAGTAGTCAGCGTCTCTCCTCTCTCTCTCTCTCTCTCTCTCTCACAATCTCTCTTTCACTCTCTCTCTCTCTCACAATCTCTCTTTCACTCTCTCTCTCTCTGCTGAGTGACAGTTTTCCTGACCTGTGCCCTCGACTGCCTGACAAACCAATTCCACAGAGTACCCAAGCAGACCACACACACCACACACACACACACCACACACACACACACACACAGTCTATTCTGTTTTGCTGGACTCTAAGGCCCTGTCCCATTTCTTATATTTACCCCTTGTTTTCGAGTGTTGCCCCTTAGAACTGAGTTACAGGGTAGTGGTTGAGATCTTCCCTCTGAAATGAGACCCTCAAATAAAAAGAGCATCACTTCATTAACAGCTACCAGCGCTGCTCTGTAGGCGACCCTGCCAGTCTGCAGTGACAGCAGAGGAGGGTAAAGTTCAGCTCCTCACTTTTCTTCTTTTATTCTTTAATGGGTGACGATATCCTGACTCAACTTCCTGTAATCAATCTGAAACTTTATACTCTAAAACAGACTTTCAACACTACTGATCTCTGCGCTCTCATTTACGGTTTAATTTAACCCTCTGGGGTCCACAAACTCGGCCACGCACCAAATTCTCTGTTTCTATATCTGTGTCTGTGTTTTTGTGATGATCCAGCTCAGAAATCCAGTTCAGACACTTCCTGAGTCTGTAGAGTCGCCCTTTCCATTCCATCTTATCTCGAGATCATACGAGACTCACATCCGGAGTTATGAGCCTATGAAGAGGGGCTGAGATACACGCCATCTGCCTCTCACTGTGTGGAACTGGTGGATTGGTGTGTCCGTCTACATTCTGTGTGAAACTGACCAATGGACACTCAGGAAATCACTAAGGACTGACCATCACGCCGGAAACCCTTCGTTCTTCATTCAGTCCACATCGGAGACTCATGTGAAACGGCGTGCAGAGAGTTTACAGCTGCTGAAGCTGCTGCAGCGGTTTTGGAAAGTAGTGATGAAGATAACGGAGCATTTAGATATGAAACATATGAGGATCATGATATATGAAGAGCCTTTAGAGGAGAGATGAACAGATCGAGGCTCCAGAAGGTTAATGCAGGAATAGTGAAATGCTGAGTGCTGCACTGTGGCGCTCAGAGAAATGGATGAATTGGCACTCAGAGCGTCCGGTGTGGAGTGATCCAGAACTGACCATCCAACATCAGTACCTGACCTCACTAATGTTCAATCAAATCCTCACAGCAATGTCCCAACATTTAGAGCCTTCCCAGAAGAGTAAAGGCTGTTGCTGCAGCACAAACCCACCATTAATACCCTTCATTTCAGAAGAAACTCTGAAATCTGCAGACTTTAACTTTCACAGACCCCTCCCACTGACTGAAATCATCCAATGAAAACACAGCAGGTGGAGAAATGGGACAATATTATAACATTCTAACCCTGAAACTGATAAAAGCAGCACAGTTTTAGTTCATGCATTAGAAAAACACACTCCTTCCTGTATCGGCTGTCCAACGTCAGGCTGACTGGACTGTAAATGCATCACGTTTGGCTTTGTGGGTTATTAGAAATGCATTTCTTACTGAACACATATCAATAAAAGGCATTTAGCCTCAGCTCTACAATCACAGCCCAACACACACACCTACACATCGTCTCACACTCACTGTGGTGCACAGTGAGACTGAAAGAGAAAGTCTTTTACACAGCACCGCAGAGTCTCTGTTGAAGAGAGTTCTGACTATAAAAGCGATGCAGATCACTCGGTATCACATACACACACATATTTGTGTCCGTGTTGGTCCTCGTGCGAAACGTCTGAATCATGAGAATGTTTATGGTTATTACGGCGGAGGAAGCCCCTCATTACTGCAGCTTTTAATGACTGAAGAATGATCAGAGTGTGTGTGGTCCATATAAACACAGCTCCTCCAGCCTGATTCAGCCGCTGAAGGGCTTTACATCCACCTCTTTACGTGTAGTTTGAAAATATGTATGAAATTGTGATGGTAAAGCCAGAAATGTGCAAAAAATGTTTTAAATATTGCCAAAAAAAGCTTAAAAAGAAAAAACAAATACAAATTTCAATTGAAATTGATAATGAAAATTCTAAAATTACACATTACACATTATAAAATGTATAAATTTAGTAATTCTGTGAATTTAATGTGACCTTAGTGATGTTAGACTGGAACAGTGGCCCAGTAGGATTAGCTGAAAATCAGAGGAGAACCTCAGGTCTTCGGAGAAGGACGAGTGATCACAGCTGTATTTAAACTCTGTAAGTACTGAAGCCGTTTTATTGTTCAGTTTCGTTCGGAAACAAAAGGGTTAAACTCGAGAAACAGCCAACAGATAATTATCCAATCAGAATTGCTCTCTCTGTGGTGTCTAGGCAGATACAGCTGAGCTGCTGTCCCATTGGTTAGGACCTCAGGAGCTGGACTGAAAGGCCTCACACGTTAGAGTAACTACCAACATCGTTAGGAAGAGACAGATAAAATCAACCAATGATGGTTTGATTTACAATGAGTGGGACCCAAGGGGTGAAATACAGGGGGTCCTGGGGGGAGCTGGGACCCCCTAATTAACCTTGTGAACCCCCTGAATGTCTCAAAATCTAAATTTTAAAGTTCCCTGAAAATAAACATTGTTTACAAGCTTAAAATGTCTGTGTTTAATGTTCATATGAATTGCTGTTAGCTTGGCGCTAACGTTCTACTAAAATCCCATAAGGGTGCTAGCAGAAATTAGCATTACTGAAGAGATGTTTTTACCTTTACACTCTTAAAAAAGCTGGTTCTTCAAGAGTTCTTTAGTAAAGATATACACAGCCACGACCACTCAAAGAACCCTTAGTTCTTCTGCATGGTGAAGTGGTTCTTCAGACTGATGGAGTATCTGTTATATATGGTTCTACATAGAACCTTTTTGGAAAGAGTTTGCTATGATGTCAAGCTTGTTCTGATAGAAGAACCCTTTTTGATGTTATACAGAACCATATACAACACAACCATCTGTCTGAAGAACCATTTCACCCATGCAAAGAACGTTTTAAGCATGTAAAGGTTTCTTTGAGTGTTCACGGTTCTATACAGAACCACTGCCTTTGCTAAAGAACTAAAGGAGAAGTTCTAGCTCCAATAGTCATGGTTTCCCATTGCTGGAAAGTAATAACAGATATTAGTCTGGTTCTGGTTCTGGTTCTGGTTCTGTGCAGCAGGCAGTTCACTCACAGTGATATGACCACACTGTTGGAAAGCTGAGTGCTACGCTAGCTGGTGCTGTACACCCCCACACTGAGGAGGCGGGGGGGCTGCAGTGGGGTGTAAAATGAGCTGCTGTGAAATTCCCTGCACTTACCCAGTGGGCCAACAGACACTACCCAGTTAAAGCTAATGCTAAAGCCCACTGCACTGTGGGATACTGGAGTGAGGAGCCAGCATGGATCTAGAATATATATATATATATATATATATGTACATATATATATATATATAATCTCAGTAAATTGCATTTAGCCTCAGCTCAACCATAACAGCCCAACACACACCTACACATCGTCTCACACTCACTGTCGTGCACGGTGAGAGTGAAGGAGAGGACTCATCACGTCACGACAGTGACGTGAATTATAATTAACACTGAACTGTCAAACCGACACAAATGATCAATAATCATTCAGCAGTGTCAAGTAACAGGAGAATAAATGGAGTCAGACAAGACGTAAAAAGTCTAGTCCAGCCACGACGTTAAGTCCACCTCCTTGTTTCTACGCTCATTGTCCACTTTATCAGCTCCACTGACCGCTTAGTTTCCCTCTGTAGTTCTACAGTTACAGACTGTAGTCCATCTGTTTCTTTACACCCTGTTCTTCAGTGGTCAGGACCCCCATGGACCCTCACAGAGCAGGTACTATTTGGGTGGTGGGTCATTCTCAGCACTGCAGTAACACTGACGTGATGGTGGTGTGTTAGTGTGTGTTGCGCTGGTGTGAGTGGATCAGACACAGCAGTGCTGCTGGAGTTTTTAAACACCTCAATGTCACTGCTGGACTGAGACAAAACATTCAGCCAACAGCGTCCTGTGGGCAGCGTCCTGTGACCACTGATGAAGGACTAGAGGATGACCAACACAAACTGTGCAGCAGCAGATGAGCTATCGTCTCTGACTTTACATCTACAAGGTGGACTGACAAGGTAGGAGTGTCTAATAGAGTGGACAGCACTCTGTGCTGGTATGAGTGTCTGATCACACTGGGGGTCCTGACCACTGAAGAACAGGGTAAAAGGGGGCTAACAAAGTATCAGAGAAACAGATGGACTACAGTCTGTGAAACTATACGGTCAGTGGAGCTGATAAAGTGGAACTTTGTACTGTGCATCTTCGCAGCTCTGTGCTGATTGGTGGAGTATAGGATTCCATTGCTTGTGAGCTACATTAGCCTCATAGCTAAAGAAGCAAAGTTCAACACCAAACATGACTATAACCTGCTCAGGTGCTCCAACAGTCGGTGTCCTACCTGCATCCGTTTCCATGGAAACCAATTCAAACTCTGATACTATCAACAATCAGAACCAATCACACATAACAGCCTACCAAAAATGCTAAACCCTCAAAGAGAGAAAGAGAGTGAGAGAGAGAGACAGAGAGAGAGGGAGAGAGAGAGACTGAGAGAGAAAGAGACTGAGAGAGAGAGAGAGTGAGAGAGAGACAGAGAGAGAGACTGAGAGAGAGAGACTGAGAGAGAGAGACAGAGAGAGACAGAGAGAGAGACCCACAGGGCTGAAGAACAGCAGGCTCCAACCAAAGGCAGCATTTACAAAACAAGACCTTTACACGGAATCGAGTAGTTAAAGGTTACACACACACACACACAACAGCGTCCAGCTGCGAGAAAAAAAGAGCATTTCTACATCTGAGTGTGTGTGTGAGTGTGTGTGTGTGTGTGTGTGTGTGAGTGTGAGTGTGTGTGTGTGTGTGTGTGTGTGTGTGTGTGCATGATTTAAATGTGAGCTCTGCTGAAAACACACACAGTGCTATTGAGCATCGTCTAGAGAAAAGGCCATCCGGCTTCAGAGTCTATTTAAAGTATCTGATACCTTTTAAAATATATTCACTGTAGAGGTGGACGATACCACTGCTCGCTTTTCTGACCCCGATACTGAAACCTCAAATATCGGCAGATACACCGCAACTAATGGTGTCCCTGGCAAGTGAAATGATCTTAAATCTAGTCAACATATTGGATAGTTTAACTTATTTCTACACCTTTCCACGTGTGTTAGCTGATTTTAGTAAGCTGAATTATCTCACTATATTGGCAGATAATTTTGCTTGTGGCAAGAAATGTACTTAAACCAAGCCAACTCATCCGCCATTTGGCTTATTAAAATAAATCAAGTAAAAAAAGGTCTAGAAATAAGTAAAATAATCTTACAGTAATATAACAACAATCTCACGATGGGAAATATTAGATATATTGACTAGATTTCAGGTAATTTCACTTATCAAGACGCTTTTTTTTGTATTGTACCAATATCGTAACCTTGAATATTGGCCTGACATCGAATATGGAGAATAAAGTCTTTCACAGAGACTCAAAGTTTCAACATTAGCATCAGCATAATTAAATACTAAAATGAACGACTTACATAAGGAAGGAGAAAGTTTCCAAACCTGGAGAATCTGATTAAAAGCTACAGAGAAAATGTGGCTCCTAGCAACCACCTGAAAGAGCTTGTCGACCCCAAACCTGCCCCTATCAGATAAACAGCACTTAAAGCTTTCATCTCTGAGAGAGAGGAGAAAATCAAGCTGATCAGATCTGAAAACATCCACAGGTGTTTCTGTCCATCCTTCCACTGTGAGAAGACGACTCAGCGCTGTGGGTCTGAAAGGATGTGTAGCTGATCAAGAAGAACCTCACTGAGAAAAGGAGACGGACACATCAAACAAAGAAGCTGAACGATGGACTGACCACCCCAGAGTCCAGACCTCAACACCACTGATTGTGTTTGATTACTTCAGAAAATCATCAACCAGCTTCTAAGACTGAACTTTGGAGGTGTGTCTGCAGATTCTTTGAGGAACTGAAAGTGAGGCTCCTGAACAGAATGGAAGCTGGAATAAAGGGAGAGAGACTGACTCACTGACACTCAACACATAAAGGATGTTTATGACACACACACACACACACACACACACACACACACACACACACACACACACCCCCCCAACCGTTCATGCCTCACTGAGTGTGTTCAGATGGCCTAAAGTGCCAGATTGTTTCCACCAACTAGAGAACAGCAGATCTGGGTGTATTTCTGTGTGATTGCACATCGGAGCGTGAATGTCCCACATGGCGTATGTAAGTGTGTGTGTGTGTGTGAGTGTATGTGTGTATGCGTGTGTTTGTGGTGTTGAGTTACGGCCCACTCCCCCCTCCACCACCCGGCCCCCCGAGGCTGCTGATCCTCAGAACAGGTGTCACTGTTTTAGCTGCCACCAGTCTGAGTGTCAGGACACGTTCTAAATATATTACACTCTCTCTGATACTCATCGTGAGTCCTGACTGCACTGATGACACTCGGTGAGTAAAGCTTACAGAGCACATCACCTGCAAAACAGACGGGATCGAGGCTGGAAGAACCACAAAATATCTGAGCTAGGCCTTCAGCTCGGGACGCTGACGTTACGAAAAACAAAGAAAAATACTTCAATTCCGCTGGCTCCCCTATGAGGTCTATAATGGTCTGTTAGCACCAAGCTAAGGCTAATGCACAAGACCTTTTTGTGCCTGTTTTAGACTAAACACAGACATTTGTAGCTTGTAAGTCATTCCATTTTTTAATCATTAGCACATAAAAGACATCCACATATATCTGAGCTCGTATGTATCAGTGTTACAGTGTTCTGGCATAGAGCTGCCGCTGCTGTTTTACATTCCTAACAACTAACCAGACCACACACTGCACCGTGTAGCGCAGCGTAGCAGAGCGCTGCTACAGAACACTGGCAGGCAGAGGCCAAATACGCCGGGTTCTAGTTCATTTTAACTCTCTACTCATATAAACTGAATTAAATAAGGTGTTCAGCATCATTTATCAAGCTCGGCGTCAGTTTACTGCCTCTACACAGACTGGCTGTTTTTGGGCTGAAAGATCTTAAGGAAGGTTCTTATTCACTTTATTGCTGGTTCTGCCTCCAGGGAACGCTGGCGTAGCTCCTGCAGTTCCTCTCAGGGTTTCTCGAGGATTCTGGAGGGTGCTTCTCCATCAGAACCTCCTCCTTCCTGCTCCGTGTAAAGGATCTGTGGTGTAAATACGCTGAGCTGATGAAGGCGCCCACTCCAGAGTGACTCGCCGAATCTGCCCACAGCATCTACAGACTTCACGGAGAGCAGCTGTTCCCCTCAGACTCCACTCGCCCTTCTGATCGGTTCTTAATGCTCAAAGATACAGACATAATACAGACACGTCTGACTGGAACCAGCTCTTTTCGCCTAATGTATGTTTTAACCCTCTGGGGTCTTTCTGTATCTATTCTTACGTTTGCCTTTAAAAGCTCTTGTGTACGACATGATACTGAAATACTACATATCAGAATGTTCAGAACAACCTCAGCTCTTTGACCTGGAGCAGCGTGTACACTGCAAAAAATGGTGTCTTGGTAAGTAATTATCTTAAACCTAGTCAATATATCTAATATTGCTCATCTTGAGATCGTTGTAACCTCACTACAAGACTATTTTACTTAAGTGATTTTACTAAGGATATTTAGGTGATTATCTCACTATACTGGCAGGTAAAGTGGCCTGTTTCAAGCATATTTCTTACAACAAGCAAAATTCTCTACCAAAATAGTGAGATAATTTGACTGAAACCCATAAAAATGTAGAGAAAGTTAAGTTAAATAATCTTATAATAAGCGTACAACAGTGTCGAAATGAGAAATACTTGATATTTTGACTGGATTTAAGATAATCTAATTTGCCAAGATACCATTTATGCAGTGTAGAGAGATAATCTGGCCCTTTCCAGCAGCTTCAGCAGCTGTAAACTCTCTGCACGCCGTTTCACATGAGTCTCCGATGTGGACTGAATGAAGAATGAAGGGTTTCCAGCGTGATGGTCAGTCCTTAGTGATCTCCTGAGTGTCCATCGGTCAGTTTCACACAGAATGTAGACGGACACACCAATCCACCAGTTCCACACGGTGAGAGGCAGATGCCGTGTATCTCAGCCCCTCTTCATAGGCTCATAACTCCGGATGTGAGTCTCGTATGATCTCGAGATAAGATGGAATGGAAAGGGCGACTCTACAGATTCAGGAAGTGTCTGAACTGGATTTCTGAGCTGGATCATCACAAAGATATTAACAGAAACACAGAGAAACATCTAATTTGATGCGACAGAATGTTCATCTACCCCACAGAGTTCAATGCCATCTATATACTGTTAGCACATGTGCTAATGTTGTCCCATGCTGGCTGAGCTTTACCACAGAAGCAGAAATCAAAAATGAACTCAGCAGAACCCAGAATGAATTACAGAACCTAAATCAGAGTGACCAACAGAAAGTAACAGAACAGAACTCCCTCTCCAAGAGAAGCGACCGACAGTCAGGACACCCAACAGAATCCCAAAACGTACCCCAATCAAACAGGACCAAAAAAGGCCAAAAGTGACCAATGGTACCCTGATCAAAGGGGCCAACAGAATCTCAGTCAAATTTACCACCAGAACCACAAAGTGACCAAAAATTAGCAAATCGAAACAGAACCTAGTCAAAGTGAACAGCAGAATCACAAAATTACCAAAGAACCCCAGTCAAAGGACCCGAAATCAGACTGACCAACAGAACACAAATCAATGACCAACGACCATTAGAATCCCAATTAGACTGGCCAACAAAACCCCAAAGAGCTCATCCAGGACAGCTGTAATCACCAAATACAACAGAACCCTAATCAAAGTGACCAACAGAATCTCAAAGTCACAAAAAGTACAATCAAACTAACCAACAGAACCAAAAAACTCAATCAGTAAAACCAAGAGACTCTTAATTAAAATGACCAACAGAATCCCAATCAGTAAAACACAGAGACCCCAAGAGACCCCCAATCAAAGCTATTAAGAGAGTCATTCACCCCAGCAGAACCCCAATCACTTCAGCAGCAATCATCTAGTCCAACAGAACCCCAATCACAGAGTGTGCTAGTCTTGGTCCAGACGTGATCTCATAGCAAGAACATCTGGTGAGAACCGTGAGAAATTCTGTGCTAAATATAGTGGGAGTGTAGATTTATTAGGCTGGGAGGAAATTGTGAGTGAAATTTCTAAACCAATCCAACACCTCATAAAGGTGGAGCTCAGTAGGGGGCGCTGGTGCTCTCATCAACACTGTCTGATGGACAACAAGCCTGTCGTTAGCACATGGAGGTAACGTAAGTTAGCGTGTCTGAAAGTTCCTCCAGAACACTCCAGTCAATCACGTAGATGTGAGCTGTGAGTGCCGAGAACAAATAAACGTTACCTACTACAAGAGAAAAACAGTTCCGATAGCTAATGATACACACTTCAAAAAGACGGTTCTTCAAGGGTTCTTTAGGGTTCTTTAGTAAAGACAGCCTTTCTATATAGAACCTTGAACACATGGTGAAATGTTTCTTCAGACTGATGAAGAACGTGTTGTAAATGGTTCTATATAGAACCTGCTATTGTTACGACCGTCAAGCTTGTGACAATAGAAGAACCATTATTGGTGCTACACAGAATCCTTTTAAAAAAGGGTTCTATACAGAACCATACACAACACATTCTCCATCAATCTGAAGAACCTTTAAGCATGCAAATGTCTTTACTAAAGAACCTTTTTAGAGCTCATTCTGGGGTCTGGGTTCTGATTTTGGTATCGGTGGCCTAGAGGGATTTTCGCCTCAGTCCAGCACCAAACGTTCTACCGTTTGTCCTCAGACGTGTATTCGGGATGTGAGATCATTCCTGGCCCTGTGAGACTGAGAGTCCACCAGATTCACCATCAAACACAAGCCCAATCCGACAGAAGCCTGATCAGAGTGACCACGAGTAACCTGACTGGAGTGTCCAACGGAACTGCAGGACACCAACACCACAAAGACAACCGAGAGGGGAACAGATGGTACCAGGCAGAGAGGGGGGAGGGGTGGGGGAGCAGAAGAATGAGATATGACAATATAATAAACCACAAAGAGTGCATTACAGTATAAATAGAAAAGGCCTGCAGTGTCAATCAGAGGATCCAGTATTTCTCCCAAATTTACGGGACTTGAAGGTCTTTATATTCTGTAACACGCGCTTCAAACCATGAGACAGAACAGAAAACTCAGTCCAGCTAGAACCGTCTAGAACAGCAGTCCAGCTAGAACAGTCTTAGCAGCCTCGCTGGATTTAGGACTAGATTTCAGATGAGTGGAAAACAGAGTTAAACTACTTTCTGACAAACAGCCAAATTAACATAAACTGATTTTAATCCTAGACCAGCAAATCCAACAGAACAAGGGGATCCAATAGAACCTCAATCAGACAATCCAACAGAATCTCAATCACCTAACCCAACAGAACCCCAATAAGCTAATCCAAAAGAACCACAATGAAAGTAACCAACAGCACTCTAATCAGACTGACCAACAGACCCCCAATTAATTAACCCAACTGGACCCCACCCAGCTAATCCAACTCCAATCAAAACCAGCAAATCCTGGAGAACCCCAATGAGCTAAACCTACAGAATGTCAATCACCTAACCCAACAGAACCCCAATAATGCAATCCAACAGAACACCAATAAGCCAATCCAACAGAATATCAATCACCTTATCCAACAGAAGCCCAGTAAGGGAACCCAATAGAACCTCAATCAGCTAACCCAACAGAACCCCAGTAGGTAATCAAATAAATCCTCAATCAGCTAATCAAAAAGAACCCCAATACACCAATCCAACAGAACCTCAATTAGCCAACACAACCCCAGAGAGCTAAACCAACAGAATGCCAATCTGCTAATCCAACAGAACCCTAATAAACACATCTAACAGAACTTTAATCAGCTTTTCCAACAGAACCCCAGTAAGGGAATCCAATAGAACCTTAATCAGCTGATCCAACAGAACCCCAGTTAGGGAATCCAATAGAACCATAATCTGACCCAACAGAGGCTAAATAAGGGAATCCAACAGAACCTCGATCATCTCATCCAACAGAACCCCAGAAAGGGAAACCAATAAAACCTCAATCAGCTAATCAAACAGAACCCCAATAAACCAATCCAACAGAACCTCAATTAGCCAATCCAATAGAATGCCAATCAGATAAGCTAACAGAACCTGAATAAGAGAATCCAACAGAACCTCAATCAGCTGATCCAACAGAACCCCAATTAGCCAATCCAACAGAACCTCATTTAGTCTAACAGATGCCAATCAGCTAAACCAACAGAACCCCAATAGGGGAATCCAACAGAACCTCAATCAGATAATCCAAAGGAACCCCAGTAAATGAATCCAACAGAACTCCAATAAACCAATCTAACAGAACATCAATCACCTAATTTGCTAGAACCCCAACCTGCTAATTAAAGAAAACCCAGCTCAGCAATCAATTCAAGAGAATTTAAGAGAACCATGATCAGCTAATCCAACAGAACCTCAAACTGAGTGCCATAGCGTAAGTTAGGCAGACTGGTAACCTGTATTGTTCTTTACTGTCATTCTGTTGGTAACAGCAGAACAGCACTCGGTCCAGCAGAACCTTCCAGCAGAACCGTCCAGCAGAACCCACTTTAAAGGAAATATTCAGTACGTTTTCTGTGTCAGAGCTGAAATGACTGATCTGTACTGGGTTTAGAACGTCTGAGCAGAACCGCTCAACTAAACATCTAAACACAGACATAATCAGATCCCACATCAGCTCTCAGTCAGAACCTTTCTCCTCGTCCTCCTCCTCTCCCTCCACGCCTGTTCCCTCCATCCTTCCACCCTTCTCGCTTTCTTCCATCCTTTCTTTTCCTCCACCTTTCTGATTCCCTCTCACCTTCTCTCCCTTCCATCCTTTTCCCTTTCTTCCATCTTCCTCTTCTCTCTCCATTCTTTTTTCTCCTCTATCCTTCTTTTTCTTCCACCCTTCTTTTCTGCCCATCTACATTTTTAATCATCCTTCTCTTTTCCATCCACCTTTCTTTTTTCCTTCTAGCTTTATCTTTTCCATCCTTTCCTTTTCTTTCCATCTTTCTTTCTTCCGTTTCCAATCCTGTTTCCTCACTATCCTTTTCTTTTCTCTCCGTTCTTCTTGTTGGCTTCCAGTCTTCTCTTTCTCTCCACCATTCTTTTTCCCCTCTGTCCTTCTTTTGTTCAGTTCTCTTTTCTCCATCCATTTCTATTCCATCCATCCTTCTCTTTTCCCTCCATCCTTCCACCATTATCCATTTTTCCCTCCATTCTTCTTTTTTTCATTCATTCTTCCACCCTCATTTTCCCATCCCTTTCTCTTCTATAAATCCTTGTCTTTTCATTCCACCATTCTCTTTTCCCTCCACTCTTCCATCCTTCTTTTTTCCCTCCATCCTTTCATCATTCTCTTTTCCCTCCTTACTTCTTCCACTCCACTCTTCTCAGCAAAGCTCTGTTGGGGGCTTATATGCTGACATCAGCACACACACACACACACACACACACTCACACACACTCACACACACACACACACACACACACACACACTCACACACACTCACACACACACACTCACACACACACACACACACACACACACTCTGTGATTAATGATGTTATGATTAATTACACACTGTTGTTATTTATCTCCCTAGAGCAAAATATCAAAATCAGATCTGCTCGCCAACATGGAGAACAACTGAGAACCATGAGTTCTAAATAGAACCACTTTCAAATATATATACGACACTTTCTCCATCGATCTGAAGAACCTTCTCACCATTGCAGAGAACCATTTAAGTATACAGATGATTATTTGAGTGTTCATGGTTCTATATAGAACCACTGTCTTTACTAAAGAACCCTTGAAGAACCACCATTACGCTTCAATTAAAGAGGCTCATTCTGCTCCTGCTAACTGGACCAGGAGCCGAATTACAGCCGCGTCCTGTCCTTCTGTGTACGATACCGGGATGACCCGTCTGATTTTAAATAAACGTCATGTTGGCTCTGCGTGTGTGACGCCCTGAGCTCAGTTTAGAAAAGAAGAGGTCAGTATCGATATCAGACGATTCTCGGGATGTAAATGATCTCATCAATTCATCGCTTGTTGGTCATATAATCACAGACACCATCACTGACCAAAGAAAAACACGTGTGTCCGGTTTTTCCATCATTTGAGCTCCGCTGTCCGTTACACTGTGTATGAGTTTCATAAGGAATGGACTGAATAAAGTCTCTTTACATTAACGGACATTAAAAGCAAAGTTCCTGTGTTTAATATGGTTTCAGGCTGTTTACTTATACACTCCGGTTCCACCTCTCAGCACTGCTAGCACTCCACGCAGAACACTCCTAACACCTCAGTTCACGGATACACAACTCAGTCGTGTGCAGATCCAGCATTTTACAGCAGCTTCAAACACAGCTCAGCCAATCAGATTCCAGGACCAGAACTATTTCTTTTATAATTGATGTTTTAAGGCGTTGCAGCCTCGACTTTCAGCTTAGGTTTAGGATCCAATCGCAGACTCACGATAGTCGAAGTTGCCACAACGGGCACCTCAGCCAACTGAAGGTTCTGGTATCCGTATCGGAAAAGAATCGCACCATTTTCTTCCTTCCGGTTCCTCTTTAGAGCAGAATAAACAGCCACACTAACTAATACGTACTAACTTACAGAATAAAAGCCCTCTTTAGTAAAGGATCTGGCCATTCAGTGGTATTTTGGTTTCTCGCTCACACAGACAAGTTTGTATTCCTGTATTTGTGGGTTATTATTATACAGAGCTAAACACACACACACACACACACACACACACACACACACACAGAGTCAAGCACACATAACTCACAAAAGCCCCTCTTTAGTAAAGGATATGGCCATTTGGTGGTCTTTGGTGTACTCACTCACACAGACAAGTTTCAAATGAAACCCAACACGCTAAATTTTGGACCCCATATAAAGCTAAAAAATGGCCACACTAACTTACACAATAAAAGCCCCTCTTTAGTAAAGGATGTGGCCATTCAGTGGTACAGAGGAGTTTTTGCTCACACAGACAAGTTTGTATTCCTGTGTTTGTGGGGTATTTCCACTGAAACCCAACACAGCTACAGTTTTTGACTCCACATAGAGCTGCATAAATGGCCACACACACATACACTACACAGTAAAGCCTGTCTTTAGCAAAGGATAAGTCTATTTGGTGGTATTCTTGGAGTGTTTGTATTGCTATGTTTGTGGGGTGTTTCCATTTTAACCCAACACAGTCCCCATACAGAGCTAAATACACACAAAAGCACACTGAAGCCCCTCTATAGTAAAGATGTGGCCATTCAGTGGTATTTTGGTGTATTTGCTCACACAGACAAGTTTGTATTCCTGTGTTTGTGGGGTATTTCCACTGAAACCCAACACAGTCCCCATACAGAGCTAAACACACACGCGCGCGCGCACACACACACACACACGCACAGGCGCACTCAGACTTACTGAAGCCCCTCTGTGGTAAAGGATATGGCCATTCGGTGATCTTTTTGGCGTATTTCCTCACCACGTTGTCCTCGCTGAACAGAAACAGTGAGCGGTTGACGGTCAGGCAGTTCTGCCGGACGGGGATGGGGTTGTACAGAGCCATGGTTCTGGCTCTTTGGGCCATGGACTGTTTGTACATCCTCTGGGCTCCGGGCGGTCCACCCTGCCTGCTGCCCCCACGGCCCGGCCCGGCCTGACCGGGACCCCCGCCGCCGCCGCTGCCGCCGCCGCCATAGCGGGCCGGAACCTCGTCTCCAAACCTCGCCATCCTGCACACACACCACCACCACCACCACACACACGCGTTACACAGCAGCCGAGGACGGGGTGCAGAGCGTCCACATCACACCCCATCCGCCCAGCCACGGGCGCACGCAATCCGCCGGGGGAGGGGGGAAGGGGGGAGGGGGCGGTGGAGGAGAGAGTGAGTGGGCGGGGGGGGATTCTCACGCCTCAGGAAAAAAAACGACCGTGGGAGCGTGTGCTAGAAAAAAACACGTCCCGTTCTAGATCTGCTCACTCAGAGCTTCTTAAAGATCTTCAGAAGTCAAAAGACAGATGAAGCCAAAGCCCATCGGGGTGTGCGCGCGTGCGAGTGGTCGAGCCAACCTGATCATCTAGAGCCACAGTGGTCCATCAAAAATCCGTCCTCCAGAAAACAGCAGGTCTTCTCGGCTTCAAGACTCGATCAGGAAGACGCTGAAGCCATAGATGTGTTTGTGTGCGTGCGCGCGCGTGCGTGTGTGTGAGATGAAGCTGGGAGGATCCACACTGCAGTGTGTGTGTGTGTGCGCGCGCGTGTGTGTGCGTGTGTCCGTCTCTCAGCAGCCTAACGGGAATCCTCGCGCGTCCTCACCATCTTCACCATCTCACCATCATCATCTTCATCCTCCCTGCGGTTCTCTAGCAGAGCCAGCGCGAGGGAAGTGCAATCAGCCGCGCGCGCAGACGGTAAGAACGCTGGAGAAAACCCCCCGCGCGTGTGTGCCTGTGCGCGCGCTTGTCCGTGTGTGTGTGTGTGCGAGCGCGAGAGCTGCAGTGTTGGGGTGGAGGTCCCCGCTCCCTCCTCTCTCTCTCTCTCTCTCTCTCTCTCTCTCAGGTCCGGTTTCGTGTCGGGAGCGCGCGGCTCTCCGCTCTCTTCTAGTGCTCTCCTGATCCGCAGCGCGCGGAGGGGAAAAAAACCGCGGAGAGAAGGCAGCTCATGCGCCGGAAAGAGCGTCAGCACGGTGGGCTCGCGAGACGGAGAGGGAGAGAGGGCGGGGCCTGAGCGCACGACTGTAGAGCTTCGCTGGGGGGTGGGGGGCACGAACGGACACGCCAACGAATACCTATACAAAAAATTACCATCAGCACATAATACACACAATACTACACACACCAACACCCAACACTGAGTGGATGACCATCAACACCAACACCAAGCAGCTACGCCAACCATCAACACCAACACCCGACACTGAGTGGATGACCATCAACACCAACACCAAGCAGCTACGCCAACCATCAACACCAACACCCAACACTGAGTGGATGACCATCAACACCAACACCCAGCAGCTACACCAACATCAAACAGCTACGCCAACCATCAACGCCAACATCAAACAGCTACGCCAACCATCAACACCAACCATCTACACCAACACCAAGCAGCTACAACAACCATCCACACCAACACCTAGCAGCTACACCAACCATCAACACCAACACCCAGCACCTACGCCAACCATCAACACCAACACCCAACAGCTACGCCAACCATCAACACCAACCATCAACACCAACACCAAGCAGCTACACCAACCATCAACACCAACACCCAGCAGCTACACCAACCATCAACACCAACACCAAGCAGCTACACCAGCCATCCACACCAACACCCAGCACCTACGCCAACCATCAACACCAACACCCAGCAGCTACACCAACCATCAAACAGCTACACCAACCATCAACGCAAACACCAACCATTTACACCAACCATCAATGCCAACATCAAACAGCTACACCAACATCAAACAGCTACACCAACCATCAACGCAAACACCAACCATTTACACCAACCATCAATGCCAACATCAAACAGCTACACCAACATCAAACAGCTACACCAACCATCAACGCAAACACCAACCATTTACACCATCCATCAATGCCAACATCAAACAGCTACACCAACCATCAATATCAACACCCAGCAGCTACAACAACCATCAACGTCAACACCAAGCAGCTACACCAACCATCAACGCCAACACCAAGCAGCTACACCAACCATCAACGTCAACACCAAGCAGCTACACCAACCATCAACGTCAACACCAAGCAGCTACACCAACCATCAACGCCAACACCAAGCAGCTACACCAACCATCAACGCCAACATCAAACAGCTACACCAACCATCAACGTCAACACCAAGCAGCTACACCAACCATCAACGTCAACACCAAGCAGCTACACCAACCATCAACGCCAACACCAAGCAGCTACACCAACCATCAACGCCAACATCAAACAGCTACGCCAACCATCAACGCCAACACCAAGCAGCTACACCAACCATCAACGTCAACACCAAGCAGCTACACCAACCATCAACGTCAACACCAAGCAGCTACACCAACCATCAACGCCAACACCAAGCAGCTACACCAACCATCAACGCCAACATCAAACAGCTACGCCAACCATCAACGTCAACACCAAGCAGCTACACCAACCATCAACGTCAACACCAAGCAGCTACACCAACCATCAACGCCAACATCAAACAGCTACACCAACCATCCACACCAACACCCAGCACCTACACCAACCATCAACACCAACACCCAGCAGCTACACCAACCATCAAACAGCTACACCAACCATCAACGCAAACACCAACCATTTACACCAACCATCAATGCCAACATCAAACAGCTACACCAACATCAAACAGCTACACCAACCATCAACGCAAACACCAACCATTTACACCAACCATCAATGCCAAAATCAAACAGCTACACCAACATCAAACAGCTACACCAACCATCAACGCAAACACCAACCATTTACACCATCCATCAATGCCAACATCAAACAGCTACGCCAACCATCAATATCAACACCCAGCAGCTACAACAACCATCAACGTCAACACCAAGCAGCTACACCAACCATCAACGCCAACACCAAGCAGCTACACCAACCATCAACGCCAACATCAAACAGCTACGCCAACCATCAACGCCAACACCAAGCAGCTACACCAACCATCAACGTCAACACCAAGCAGCTACACCAACCATCAACGTCAACACCAAGCAGCTACACCAACCATCAACGCCAACACCAAGCAGCTACACCAACCATCAACGCCAACACCAAGCAGCTACACCAACCATCAACGCCAACATCAAACAGCTACGCCAACCATCAACGCCAACACCAAGCAGCTACACCAACCATCAACGTCAACACCAAGCAGCTACACCAACCATCAACGTCAACACCAAGCAGCTACGCCAACCATCAATATCAACACCAAGCAGCTACACCAACCATCAACGCCAACACCAAGCAGCTACACCAACCATCAACGTCAACACCAAGCAGCTACACCAACCATCAACGTCAACACCAAGCAGCTACGCCAACCATCAATATCAACACCAAGCAGCTACACCAACCATCAACGCCAACACCAAGCAGCTACACCAACCATCAACGCCAACATCAAACAGCTACACCAACCATCAACGCCAACACCAAGCAGCTACACCAACCATCAATGCCAACACCAAGCAGCTACACCAACCATCAACGCCAACACCAAGCAGCTACACCAACCATCAACGCCAACACCAAGCAGCTACGCCAACCATCAACGTCAACACCAACCAGCTACACCAACCACCAATATCAACACCAAGCAGCTACACCAACCATCAATATCAACACCAAGCAGCTACGCCAACCATCAACGCAAACACCAAGCAGCTACACCAACCATCAACGCCAACACCAAGCAGCTACACCAACCATCAACGTCAACACCAACCAGCTACACCAACCACCAATATCAACACCAAGCAGCTACACCAACCATCAACGCCAACACCAAGCAGCTACACCAACCATCAACGTCAACACCAACCAGCTACACCAACCATCAATATCAACACCAAGCAGATACTCCAACCATCAATATCAACACCAAGCAGCTACGCCAACCATCAACGCCAACACCAAGCAGCTACACCAACCATCAATATCAACACCAAGCAGCTACACCAACCATCAACGCCAACACCAAGCAGCTACACCAACCATCAACGCCAACACCAAGCAGCTACACCAACCATCAATGCCAACACCAAGCAGCTACACCAACCATCAACGCCAACACCAAGCAGCTACACCAACCATCAACGCCAACACCAAGCAGCTACGCCAACCATCAACGTCAACACCAACCAGCTACACCAACCACCAATATCAACACCAAGCAGCTACACCAACCATCAATATCAACACCAAGCAGCTACGCCAACCATCAACGCAAACACCAAGCAGCTACACCAACCATCAACGCCAACACCAAGCAGCTACACCAACCATCAACGTCAACACCAACCAGCTACACCAACCACCAATATCAACACCAAGCAGCTACACCAACCATCAACGCCAACACCAAGCAGCTACACCAACCATCAACGTCAACACCAACCAGCTACACCAACCATCAATATCAACACCAAGCAGATACTCCAACCATCAATATCAACACCAAGCAGCTACGCCAACCATCAACGCCAACACCAAGCAGCTACACCAACCATCAATATCAACACCAAGCAGCTACACCAACCATCAACGCCAACACCAAGCAGCTACACCAACCATCAATGTCAACACCAAGCAGCTACACCAACCATCAATATCAACACCAAGCAGCTACACCAACCATCAACGTCAACACCAAGCAGATACACCAACCATCAATATCAACACCAACCAGCTACACCAACCATCAATATCAACACCAAGCAGCTACACCAACCATCAACGCCAACATCCAGTAGCTACGCCAACCATCAACGCCAACACCAACCAGCTACACCAACCATCAATATCAACACCAAGCAGCTACACCAACCATCAACGCCAACACCAAGCAGCTACACCAACCATCAACGCCAACACCAAGCAGATACACCAACCATCAATATCAACACCAAGCAGCTACGCCAACCATCAACGCCAACACCAAGCAGCTACACCAACCATCAATATCAACACCAAGCAGCTACACCAACCATCAACGCCAACACCAAGCAGCTACACCAACCATCAATATCAACACCAAGCAGCTACACCAACCATCAACGTCAACACCAACCAGCTACACCAACCATCAATGCCAACACCAAGCAGCTACACCAACCATCAACGCCAACACCAAGCAGCTACACCAACCATCAACGCCAACACCAAGCAGATACACCAACCATCAACGTCAACACCAAGCAGCTACGCCAACCATCAACGTCAACACCAACCAGCTACACCAACCACCAATATCAACACCAAGCAGCTACACCAACCATCAACGCCAACACCAAGCAGCTACACCAACCATCAGTATCAACACCAAGCAGATACACCAACCATCAACGTCAACACCAACCAGCTACACCAACCACCAATATCAACACCAAGCAGCTACACCAACCATCAACGCCAACACCAAGCAGCTACACCAACCATCAGTATCAACACCAAGCAGCTACACCAACCATCAACGTCAACACCAACCAGCTACACCAACCACCAATATCAACACCAAGCAGATACACCAACCATCAACGTCAACACCAAGCAGCTACGCCAACCATCAACGCCAACACCAAGAAGCTACACCACTCTCACTCATTCATTCACTCATTCATCCACACTAACTCATTCATCCACACTAACTCATTCACACACTCATTCATCCACACTAACTCATTCACTCACTCATTCATCCACACTAACTCATTCACACACTCATTCATCCACACTAACTCATTCACACACTCATTCATCCACACTAACTCATTCACTCACTCATTCATCCACACTAACTCATTCACTCACTCATTCATCCACACTAACTCATTCACACACTCATTCATCCACACTAACTCATTCACTCACTCATTCATCCACACTAACTCATTCACTCACTCATTCACGCGCTCGCTGATGCAGATGTAAACGTGTAGACAGGTGAGGGGGCAGTTCTGGCCATCAGACTGTACCTGTCCATGGTGCTGAAACGTCACTGCCACAGTGACCAGCCCACAGACGTCTGTGTAGTGACGGTGTGTAATAAATCTGCGCTGTGATGCGTGGTGGTGTGCGTGATTACTCAGCGCACCTGTTCCGGAAGCTCAGTGTCGTAGTAAAGGCGTGGATTCCCCGCTGCGCAGGCGGAGTGGACGCACGAGTGGCGGGAACACACGTCCATTATGAGCGAGTGATGCGGGAGGTAGAGGGACGGAGGGCTGTGGAGGGGGAGGAGAGGGCTGACTGCACCCTGATTCATCAGCTTTAAGAGAAAATTACTGAGAGACAGACGACAGTCTTACACCACAGACACTCATCTGCACCTACACTCACTCATTTACACACGTTTACGTTTACATCATGTAGCTGAGACCTGTGTGTGTGTGTGTGAGTGTGTGTGTGTGCGTGAGTGAGTGTGTGAGTGAGTGTGTGTGTGAGTGTGTGTGTGTGTGAGTGTGTGTGTGTGTGTGTGAGTGTGTGTGTGTGCGTGAGTGAGTGTGTGTGTGTGTGTGAGTGTGTGTGTGTGCGTGAGTGAGTGTGTGAGTGAGTGTGTGTGTGTGTGTGCGTGAGTGAGTGTGTGAGTGAGTGTGTGTGTGAGTGTGTGTGTGTGTGAGTGTGTGTGTGTGTGTGTGAGTGTGTGTGTGTGCGTGAGTGAGTGTGTGAGTGAGTGTGTGTGTGTGTGAGTGTGTGTGTGTGCGTGAGTGAGTGTGTGAGTGTGTGTGTGTGTGTGTGTGAGTGTGTGTGTGTGCGTGAGTGAGTGTGTGAGTGAGTGTGTGTGTGAGTGTGTGTGTGTGTGAGTGTGTGTGTGAGTGTGTGTGTGTGCGTGAGTGAGTGTGTGAGTGAGTGTGTGTGTGAGTGTGTGTGTGTGTGAGTGTGTGTGTGAGTGTGTGTGTGTGTGAGTGTGTGTGTGAGTGTGTGTGTGTGTGAGTGCTCTGCTGTGCTGCATTGTCATTCAGAAAGCGTTCACACGGCAACCCTGCAGGAAACACCCTGCACCCTCCCCACTCACAGCAACACTGAGCTCTCCCCCTTACAGTTCTCTCTACAAAAGACTCCTCCCTCTACACTCTCAACCAGAGAGAAAGAGAGGAAGAAGGAAAAGAGACAGAACGACAAACTGACAAAGATAGACAAATAGACAGACACATGATAGTTATAGATAGATAGATAGACCTAATGAGAAACCGTAGAACAGACTCAGTTTATATCACAATACCTACATTTAGAGTCAGTTACTCATTCAGCCTAATGAGAAACTGTAGAACAGACTCAGTTTATATCACAATACCTACATTTAGAGTCAGTTATTCATTCAGCCTAATGAGAAACTGTAGAACAGACTCAGTTTATATCACAATACCTACATTTAGAGTCAGTTATTAATTTCAAACCCAGAAACCCCGGTGGAACATTCCAACAAGATATTGCTCTTGCCATCATATTGTGATAGTAAAATACACTGAATTCTGAGTTTTTGTGAAGCGAGCCTGCTGAATGTCTTATAGAGGACATCCAGGTGCTGAGATTAGCTGAAGCAGGTAGGTCAGACTGATTGACAATAAGTCTAAAAATGTGAGAGCTAGCTGGTGGAACTGGCCTTGATTAAATTGGCTAGAAAACTGAGCAAAAACGTCTAAAAACCCACACGGTTCTGCCCAAAACATGTGGCGTCCCACAGGGCTCAATCCTAGAGCCAGTGTTATTTTCAGTTCATTACCCTTTTCAGTTCTTTGTTTATGATCCTTCACCAACCTAAAGCGTCTTTTCACAGGAAACAGCAGCAGGTATACGGTGACTCGTATTACTGGACATATTACTGATTAAATGTAGTTTTTCCTGCATACTGTCTCAAAGCTGTGCTTTTCTGGATTAATTTCATTCTGTTCTGTTCCAGTTCTCACCCACACTCATTCACTGTGGGTCGGTTCTCTTCCTTTTGCAGCGGTATTTTTACTGCAGATCAATGTCTTCCAAAAAGGGAACACGGTGCCCAACAGACTCCAGCTGAAATATCAATAGATGCTAAAAAAATCAGTCCTCCACTGGAAATAAATGAATCAGTGAATGTCCTTTTTATTCACAGTGATATCCTTCACACAGATTTGGGATTTGATATGAATAATCGTCGCTGTTGAAACAAAAGCTCATAAGTCCAAAATGGTACATTTACAGGAAAAGAAAAAAATACAACCTTGTAATGGAAGTTAATGTAATGCGATTTTTTTGAAAGTAATTTTGGACCAATCCTGTTAGTCTAATCAACATAAAATTATGACCAGAGTTTTCAAACTATGCATAAAAGTCAAAACAGAGATACAAGTTTTTTGTGACTCATTAGCTGTATATATGATATTTATATGACATATATACTCATTGACTATCCTAACATATAGGATATACTAGCACTTTGACTGCATTTATGATATATATATTCTAACTCATTGTCTCATTGTCATTCTCATTGTCTCTATATATGATATGTGAGATATACTCTCATGTAATAAAGGTTCTGTTCAGGTACATTTTTCGTTCATCAAGGTACAAACAGTGTAAATGTTCCCTCAAAGCTCCAACAGTGGTTTTAAGGTCTGATTGTGAACCTTAAATAAGTTTTTCCAGGTGAAAAGTTCGTATTTGTACCTTTTCATAACCGAATGTTTTAAACAGAACAGTAAAATAAAAGCCTGGAGACGAGACGGGGTGTGTGGAGTCAGTACAGCTTAGAACATATCATTTCAGTGGATTATGGTTCAGTTATGTTCCCTGACTAAAGGTACTGAGATGGACCCTTGAGGGAACCACCCCAGTGACAAGAAGGGGAACTGACCCAGTGACAGTTTAGTACCTTTATTTCTGAGAGTGAACTATGTGTATGATATACACACTCATTGACTATATATATGATATATGAGATACACTCTCATTGACCGTGTATGATATTATTATTATTATTATTATTATTATTAGGAACATGCAAACACATATGCTCTCACTGGACATTTGAGATGAACTGCATTCTCTCTGTGTAGTAGAGGTACTGCAGGTTACTGCACACTCACTCTTTACATCAATTCTGCAATGAAGCACGGAACAGTGTTTTTCAATATCATCACTTTCAAGCTCTTCACCCAACCTCCTGTTCTCACTGACTGCTGTCTGGGTAGAAGATCATCAGTGGCAGTAAAAAATGTAATAATAGAATTCTGATTAAACTCACAAATGTTTCACACATGTTTGGTGTCCCACTGGGCTCAATACTGGGACCAATTCTACTTTCCATTTATTACACTTATCTCATTCGTAGGGAGGTTCTTTGTTTATGATCCTGAGCTATCCTTCACCTGAAGGCCACTGACCAATGAAAATTTACACATTAGAAGCATCCTTTTACAGCTGTCTCCAACCCTGGTCCTAGAGCAAGCAAGCAACGTTTATTTATATAGCGCTTTTTACAACAGGTGTTGTCGCAAAGCAGCTTTACAGAAAGAAAATCCGGGTCCGAGCCCCCCTGAGCGTCGCCAGTGGCGACAGTGGCAAGGAAATACTCCCAAGAGAAGGAGGAAGAAACCTTGAGAGGAACCAAGAAGCAGAAGGGGAACCCATCCTCCTCTGGTCGACACCGGATAGCAAACATTTTTAGAGAGCTACCCTCCTGCAGAGCCTAGTTCCAACCAGAATTTGCTGCACCTGCTTCAGGTAATCAACCTCTTTCCAAGTCCCTGACTGGCTGGTTCAGATGTAATAGAGTTAAGTAAGGGGGCGGGGAACTCTGCAGGAAGGTAGGTCTCCAGGACCAGGGTTGGAGACTGGCTATATGAGACATTGGCCTGGATTCATTCCTGATGCTTCTCAAAGTAGAAGTGCTGATCTATGAGTATATTCCTCTCTTATTTACTATGACTTTACTAACAGGAGCAGATCTTATATCAGCAGTCCTAATCTGAGAAGCTTCATGAATACGTGCCATGCAGAACCAGCAGGCACTTCACCCAACCCCCTGTTCTCACTGGTTGCTGTCTAGGTAGAAGATCATCAGTGGCTGGGAAATGTTAATAATAGAATTCTGATTAAACTCTAGACATGTTTGGTGTCCCACAGGGCTCAATACTGGGACCGATGCTACTTTCCATTTATTGCCCTTTTCTCATTTGTGGGGAGGCTCTTTGTTCATGATACTGAGCTACTTCTTACCTGAAGGCCACTGATCAATGAAAATTGACCACATTAGAAGCGTCCTTCTACAGCACTGGTCTCCAACCCTGGTCCTGGAGAGCTACCCTCCTGCAGAGCCCAGTTTCAACCAGAATTTGCTTCTGAGAGTAGAAGTGCTGATCTAGGAGCAGATTCCTCTCTTATTTACTGTGACTTTGCTAACAGGAACAGATCTTTGATCAGCAGTCCTATTCTGAGGAGCTTCATGAATGCACGCTATGCAGAACGTGACACTGTTGCTCTCACTGGACGTCGGAGATGAAAATGGAAATTGCATTCACTGTGTGGAGATGATCTTCATGTTCACTTTCAGTGTTCATTATTGAAAGCAACAAATACATTCAGATGCAGCTATTTTCAGTATAAAACAATGTGCTTTCTCTCTTAAATGTGGCCAATTGATAAGCGCAATTAGCTATAATTAACTGTTTTAACAGACAGCTGTATGTTAAAGATATCCATAGTTTCTTCAGTCCAGCAGGACGTTCCTTCCCCAAGCCACTCTCCATCCCTCTGTTTCCCTCTCTTTACATTTCCTTCACTCGTTCCTCCTCACGCACAGAACCTCTCTGGGCTGAAGTGTCCTACATTAGGAGTGTTGGTGCTGTATGGTCCCCGTGCTGCTGCTTAATATTTCATCAGTTAAAGTGCTGCTGTCCTTCAGGCTGATCTGCTCTTCCCACAGAAACATCTGCTTCTGCCGCACACAGCGCTCATATGTCTGCATAGAAAACCGCACATTTCTACGTCTGTGTATTTTTAAAGCATCCGTGCAGAATAGCAGCGTGTTAGCATGTTAGCATGTTAGCTTGCTGTACGTATATTCTGAAAAGCCCTTCACTGATCTCTGACAGCGCAGCTCAGCAAACACAGCAAA
>NW_023495965.1:1110000-1160000 GCF_904425465.1 Colossoma macropomum | reverse complement strand
GTCCACAACCAAACGAACTCTGGTGCAGTTTGATTGACATACGAACACAAAACGGACCAAAATGTCTAAACGAACTGAACGCAGAATGAGCTGTTTTGGTGGGAATGATAGATGAGCTCCTGACGCCGTTTTGAGTTGAGAGTGAGCTCAGGTTCAAAGCGAGGCTGAGGCCCGTCTGAAGTGTTATTAAACATGCTATAACGCTACACGTATCACCGAGCGTTAACTCATTGGAGGTGTGGAGTGGTGGGAGACCCGCAGTAGAGCTCTATGGAGGGTCTACTGCTTTAGAATATCACAAAACGTTACTAAATCAAGGCAAACAAACGCAGGACCTGGAGAACCAACTACAGACACAGACGCACCTAGGATCTTTCCTCTTGGTCCAGAATGGAGGTCTGGACCTGCTCAGGGTGTTTAAACCTGCGGAGGATTAGGAGCACTCCTGCACTCGTTTATTCAGGTTTTCCTTTAATTTGTCTCTGTCTGTGTTCGTCCTCATCCCTGCGGAAGCGTGCGCTGTGGTAAGTAGGGCAGCTGGAGGAGCCAACCAGACAGTGATAAAGTGACTAGTTAAACATCCTCTTTCTCTCTCCCTCTGTCTCTCTCTCTCTCTCTCTCTCTCTCTCTGTCTCCCTCTCTCTCTGTCTCTCTCTCCCTCTATCTCTCTAACTCTATCTCTCTTCCTTTATCACTCTCTCTCTACTCTCTCTCCTCTTTCTTTCGCTCTCGTTTTTTCTTATTTCTTCATCTTCTCTTTCTCCTCCACGTTCCTCTTCCTGTAATCTGTCTTTCTCGCTCTATACGTTTTTTCTTTTTCTCCTCTTTCTCTATCTCTCTTTTTCTTTCCCCTCCTTTACTCTCTCTCTCTCCTCTCCTCTCCTCATTTTCCTGTTTCTGTCACTCACTCTCTCCTTTTCTTTCCTCTCCCTCTACTGTCTCTCGTTCTCTTTCCCTCTACTCTCTCATTCTCTCTCTCTCTCTCTCTCTCTCTCTGATAAATCTGCTTTTATGTGTTTCATAATCAATAAGTCCTCTGAGTCACTCTGAGCCAGAGAGGGGGTGACTCTGTGTGTGTGTGTGTGTGTGTGTGTGTGTGTGTGTGTGTGTGTGTAAATCAGCCCTTCATTGAGAAAGAGCACTAACTGGCAGCCAGCCAATCAGGGAGGAGCTCAGAAAGAGCTCAGCCAATCGCACATATACTGCCTGATCTACTGATGTGATCAGTAGTGATATTGATCACGAGTTGAAGTGTGCAGAAATGTGATCAATAATAAATATCTCACTGTGTAAAAGTAAAGTGTCCTGATCGTCCAGCTCACTGACCTCACAGCACAGAGACGTCCAGCTCACTGACCTCACAGCACAGAGACGTCCAGCTCACTGACCTCACAGCACAGAGACGACAGCAGTGAAGCTGAAGGTGCCTTTAAAGAGCTCATAGTACAGAAAACAGACGATCAAACACTTTACAGATGAATGAATAACCGACTCTAAATGTAGGTATTGTGATATAAACTGAGTCTGTTCTACAGTTTCTCATTAGGCTGAATGAATAACCGACTCTAAATGTAGGTATTGTGATATAAACTGAGTCTGTTCTACAGTTTCTCATTAGGCTGAATGAATAACCGACTCTAAATGTAGGTATTGTGATATAAACTGAGTCTGTTCTACAGTTTCTCATTAGGCTGAATGAGTAACTGACTCTAAATGTAGGTATTGTGATATAAACTGAGTCTGTTCTACAGTTTCTCATTAGGCTGAATGAATAACCGACTCTAAATGTAGGTATTGTGATATAAACTGAGTCTGTTCTACAGTTTCTCATTAGGCTGAATGAGTAACTGACTCTAAATGTAGGTATTGTGATATAAACTGAGTCTGTTCTACAGTTTCTCATTAGGCTGAATGAATAACCGACTCTAAATGTAGGTATTGTGATATAAACTGAGTCTGTTCTACAGTTTCTCATTAGGCTGAATGAATAACCGACTCTAAATGTAGATATTGTGATATAAACTGAATCTGTTCTACAGTTTCTCATTAGGCTGAATGAATAACTGACTCTAAATGTAGGTATTGTGATATACACTGAGTCTGTTCTACAGTTTCTCATTAGGCTGAATGAATAACCGACTCTAAATGTAGGTATTGTGATATAAACTGAGTCTGTTCTACAGTTTCTCATTAGGCTGAATGAATAACCGACTCTAAATGTAGGTATTGTGATATACACTGAGTCTGTTATGTGTAAATGTGTTTAATAATATCACTGTAATATGATGTAACTGTGTTACTCTCCTCCTGCATGGTGATTGGTGGTGCAGTGGGTCGAACTCTAAGCCCCGCCCAGCTCTGACCACACATATACTGCATGGCAATCTGTATGAGAGTAATGATTAATGCCATTAGGTCTAATTGATAGGCAGCAGTCGTCAATACAGGGCTTAAACACAGAGTCATAATCATTACCATAATGCACTGAGAGAGAGAGAGGGGGCGGGGTGGAGAGAGAGAGAGAGAGAGAGAGAGAGAGAGAGAGAGAGAGAGAGAGAGAGAGAGAGAGAGAGCAGGGAGATTCTTTGGTTGTGTATGATGTGATTAGTGAGAGTAACAGTGCATTGTCCTGCAGCGCCATCTACAGTCTGCCTGCAGCCCTGCAGGTAAATCACAGTACTCAAACAGGAGCAGCGTCAGAGACGAATCTCACTGTAAACAGAGCACTTTGATGGAGTAGTAATGGCTGAATACTGAATACGGTTTTAAATGTGTTCAGTAATGTATTCCATTACAGTACATGGTCTCACTTTATTTGGAGAGTCCACTATCGTCCACTATAGATTATCTATAGATGTTCAAACTGTTAACAAACTATCTGTTGAAACTCAGTTGATTCTAAACAGTGGGGGTTAGGGTTAGGATTTGGACCAGGGTTAGGGCCAGGAGCAGGGTGAGGGTTGGGTTTAGGTTCTGGGTTGAGTTTAAGGTCAGGATTAGGATTTGGACCAGGGTTAGGGCGAGGAGCAGGGTGAGGGTTGGGTTTAGGTTTTGGGTTGAGATTAAGGTCAGGATTAGGATTTGGACCAGGGTTAGGGCAAGGAGCAGGGTGAGGGTTGGGTTTAGGTTTTGGGTTGAGCTTAAGGTCAGGATTAGGATTTGGACCAGGGTTAGGGCTAGGAGCAGGGTGAGGGTTGGGTGCAGGTTCTGGGTTGAGGTTAAGGTCAGGATTAGGATTTAGACCAGGGTTAGGGCTAGGAGCAGGGTGAGGGTTGGGTTTAGGTTCTGGGTTAAGGTTAGGGTTAGGATTAGAGCAGGTTTAGAGTTAAAGAATATTATGGTCAATTTAGTAGATATTTAATTGAATGTAATTTGAAAGTAGCTGGGCACCTAAAGCGGACTATCCAAATAAAGTGTTACCAATACATATTGATAAGGCACATGGGGAAACCCTGCCGTTATGATATTTTATTTAACACGCTCTGTTTCCAGCTCAACAAATTGGTTTATCAGTCCACTCAGGCTTTAGTAGGAACTTCAGTGTTTGTAAAGAGGCTGTTTATTGAGCTCTTCTTCAGAGTATGACTTTACACACCATGAGCACTGATGGGCTTTATTTAAAAGACGGCACATGTTTTTAAAATTTACTAGATAGGTGTTCTGAAAGTATTGTACTGGAAATCTAGAAGATCCTTAAGGGGAATTCCACCAATATTTCAAAATTCCCCCATAACTGAGTGTGTGAGATGTAAACAGAGAGATTCAGAGTGGTTTGGTGTGAAACGGTTCAGACGTAGTCGTGTTGATGAAAGTGAACCTGAGCTACACGACTACAGTGCTGCAGTTCTTGCTGTATTGAGCTTCGGCTGCTGGAGGGATGCAGGTCAACTTTGACTGGTGGTTAAACTGTTCTGAAAGCAGACAGCAGGTGGCGCAGTTCTGCACGTTCCCTCCCTGTTCTCAGTGAGTTTAGAGTTGGTGGTTTTTCTGTTGAAACATTGAAATGATTGATTTGTGATACAGATACAGCAGATACTGATCAGTGAGACAGTGGAGTATTGATTTACAGTGTTAGTGTGGACTGAGGCTATTTACACACACACACACACACACACACACACACACACACATACACACACACACACACACACACACACACACACACACATACACACACGCACACACACACACACACACACACGCACACACACACGCACACACACGCACACACACACACATAGACACACACACACACACACGCACACACACACACACGCACACATGCACACACACACATGCACACACACACGCACGCACACACGCACACACACACACATGCACACACACACACACACACACACACACACACGCACACACACACACACGCACGCACAAAGACACACACACACACATACACACAGTCTATGTAAAGCCCTGTATTTACTGACTGCTGTCTGTATATATATATATATATATATATATCTGCCTACTGTCACTCTGTGTCTCTCTCTCTCTCTCCTTCACTTTCTCTTGCTTTCCTTTCTTTCTCTCTGTCTCTCTGTATCTCTCTCTCTCCTACTGTCTTGGGTATACCCAGTTGGGCTTTTTCAAAACACGTTTATTACAGAGTTATAAATTCGATGCTAAACCTGAACTATGCTAACATTAGCCTGTCCCTTCAGCTGTATGCTGGCCGAGGCACAAACACAGACTCGCGCTGTGGGTGTCATCCTCATCACAGGTGTGTTCCATGCATGTTTAATGTGTATTACGAACTGTATAAATGAGCACAGCAATGCTAGCTGGTTTATCCATGGCTCAGCTGCACCATGTGGCCTGGGTGCCATATTTTGTGTTCGCAGTATTTCATATTTTACTTTTGGTTTATGTTCTACTTATTAAAAAACGATGATGTAGCTATAAAATATAATTCATACTGACCCTGTAACAGAGTTGACCCTGATGGAAATGTAAAATGTAGATATGTATAAATCCAAAAACTGAACATAATATGAAAACACAAGCACGTTCACCTCTATACCACCACAGCACTTTGTAAAGGTAACTGTATTATTTTCATGAATTTGTATCTCTCATGTCATTGGTTTATTCTGGAAATATATTTAAACCAATGTATCGTTATGGGCAGTAGAGTGTTTGCATGCTGGCCGAGGTGCGTACAAAGACTCACACTGTGGTTGCCAAACTCGTTACAGGAGGCAAGAAGAACAGCTCAGGTGGAGTTTTTATAATATTTTCCTGAATGTTTCTTCTTAGAATTTCTTTCTTTAAGAAGAAACAGTGTCTGCACCCTCTCTACAAATCAGACAGGCAATCAGCAGATTGAGAGATAGAGAGAGAGAGCAAGAGAGGGAGAGAGAGAGAGAGAGAGAGAGAGAGAGAGAGAGAGAGAGTGTAGAGGAGCAGTTTAATCTAAATGATAACAGCAACTCCTTCTGCTTTCATCAGCCATCAGTACCTCAGCTTTATCTCCTCTCTCTCTTTCTCTCTCTCTGTTCTTGTCTATCACATACAAAACCACAAAACCAGCTTCAGTCACCTGTGTAGCTACCGGTACCACCACCATCACCACCAGTATGACTACCAGCATCCTTATCATCACCAGCACTATTGCCAGCATTAGAAGTACCTCTACCTATACTATTACCAGTATCACTCCCAGTATCACCTACATTACTACCATTATTACTACCAGTTCTATTACCAGAATCATCCCTATAATTGTTACAATTTTCATAACAAGTACCTCTATCTACACCATTACCAGTATACCACTACCAGTGTCACTACCGGTACCATTATTGGTATCACCACCAGCATCATTACCATTATCAGTACTATTACTATAATCACCGCTCGCATCACCACCAGTATCACCAACAGTCTGGCAACCAGTATCAGTCATTACTACTACCTCTATCTGTATTATTACCAGTATCACTACCAGCATCACCTTCAGTATCTCTACCAGTTCCATTCTCAGCATCACCACCAGTGTCATTACCATTATGACTACCAGTACCACCACGAGTGCCACCTCTAGCATCATTACCACCAGAGTCATAAACATAATTACTAAATGTAATTATTACAATGTTACTAATCAGAATACTATTACCAGTATCCTGTCTGTTACCAAAACATTAATATCACCACCAGTATAACAACCAGTATCATCACCAGCAGTATTATTAGCCTTATTACTGTGAGTACTGTTACTATTATCATTACTGTTACCAAACCTTTAACATCACCACCAGTATGACAACATTTTTGGTTCCAGTACTATTATGAGTATCACCACCACCATCATAACCAGCACTACTACCAGTATTACTGTCACAACCTCTACTATTATCATCATTATCATCAACACTACTGCAGTATCATTATAACTACCAGCACTATTACCAGGTTCACTACTTGCATCATTTTCACTACTAGTGCATCTATTCAATTGTCACAACTGGTGCACCTACCATACTATTACCAGTATCACCACCAGTTTCACTACCAGTCTCAACCAGTATTGCTACCAGCATCACCACCAGTATCATTAGCACTATCACAACCAGTACATCCAACAATACTATTACCAGCCTCACCACCGGTATCGGCACCAGCATGGTGATGTGGAGTGATGTGGAGGCTTTGATCTTGAAGAAGACATTGTGTTAAAACTATAGATGATGATGATGATGATGATGATGATGATATTTGTAACTAACATACAACGAACATGCCATTCTAACCGGTTCCACAGTGGGGCGCTATTGGGTGGTCATACTCACTCCCACTCTTTCCTTCTGGCCTGCGGTGTGCTCTGCAGCTTATGAGCCTGGTGGGCTTTGATGACATCCCGATGGTCCACCAGCCCACCCCTCCTCCTGATAGGGGGCACTAGTGAGTCACTAGGCATTATGGAACACGTTGGGTCAGCTGGGCCACACAAATCACCCACGCCATTCGGGCTGAAACCAAACGGGCCGTCCTCGCACGACTCCACACTCAGATCATATACGTGGCAGTAGGTGGTGTTGGAAGTTGTACTGTCCCCACTGGCTGGAGGACGGTACTGCAGGCTGTGATTATGGGGCTGTGTTTTCGCTCCCTGCCAGCAGAGCGGCGCTCTCTCCAATATTACAGAGCTGTCTGCGTACATGGGAGACATCATGGTGCTGGGAGAGAGAGAGAGAGAGAGAGAGAGAGAGAGAGAGAGAGAGAGAGAAATAAAAAAAAACAGTAAATTGGGTTAAATTGAAAAATCAATATTATTAGTCTGGATAACATACAGTATCATTATCAATACCAATTTCATTATCATTACTAGCATCTCTACCAGTGTCTCTATTAGTACTACTACCACCATCACCACCAGTATCACCACCATGACTACTAGTATCTCTACTAATACCATTACCAGTATCTATATAAGTACCATTATCAGCATAACCATGAGTATCACCACCAGTGCTTCCACCAGTATTATCACCAGCCTCGCCACCAATATTACCACCAGCATCACAACCAGTTACTCTATCTCCACCAGTATCATTACCATTATTGCTACCAGTACCAGAATCACCACCAGTATCATTAGAACATCACCAACAGCACTATTATCAGTATCACCACCAGCTTGAATACCAGTATCGTAATCACCACCAGTTTCACTACCATTTTTACTACCAGTACTATCAATTTCACCACTACTAGTATCATTATCACCACAAGTATTATTACTATTGTTACTAACAGTGCTATTACTAACATCACTAATTACCACCATTATGACTACCATATATCACTACCAGTATAATTACCATTATTATTAGCAGTACTATTATCAATATCGCATCACAACTAGTATCGTTACTATATCACCAACAGAACTATTATCAGTATCAGCACTAGCTTGAGTACCAGTATCATGATCACCATGAGGATCACTACTATTGTTACTAACAGCGCTATTACTAATATCACTAACAGCATCACCACCATTATGACTACCATATATCACCACCTGTATCATCACCATTATTATTAGCAGTACTATTACCAATTTCACCACCACTATCGGCACCAGTATCATCACCATTATTACTACTAGAACTATTACCAGTATCACCATAAGCCTCACCACCAGTATGACTACCAGTACCACCACAATCATGACTACTAGGATCGTTATCACCACCAGTCTCATTACCACTATTACTACTAGAACTATTACCCGTATCTCAACTATTATTAGTACCAGTGTTACTACCACCACCAGCATCAATACTACTACTGTGAATACTATCACTAGTTTGACCACCAGCCTTATTAACACCAACCGTCTTTTTACTATTATTATATACAGTTTGGGGTAAAGACTAATGAATGTGGTCTATTTATGGTTCATTGACAATAAACAGCATTACACTCCTGGATGAAACACATTTATGTTGATGTGATGTTTCTTTGAGAGACAGATGCCTGCTGTCGAGCACACACACACACACACACACACACACACACACTCACACACACACACACACACACACTCACACACACACACACACACACACACACACGCACACACACTCAGGCCTCATTAGCCGACTCTCCTGTTTTAGCTCTGCAGCCACAGAGAAGCTAAAAACACCCCAGAATGAAGCCCGTCAGAAACCCCACAGAGCACTCACTGCCTGGAGACGCTCAGAACCGGCTTCATGTTTACTGTGAAGAGTGTTTGTTTGGAGTTGTTTATTGATCAGACTGACAGACGAGTTCTGTTTAACGTCACTGTTTCTGAATGATGATCTGTGACAGGCTGCTGCTTCTCTCCAGCAGAACAAACGGATTCAATCTGACAGAGAGAGAGAGAGAGAGACACAGAGAGAGATTGAAAGAGAGAGAGAGAGAGAGAGGGAGAGAGAGAGAGGGGAGGGAGAGAGAGAGAGAGAGAGAAAGGGAGAGAGAGAGGAGAGAGAGAGGGGAGAGAGGGAGAGAAAGAGAGAGAAAGAGAGAGGGAGAGAGAGAAAGAGAGAGAGAGAGGGAGAGCGAGAGAGAAAGAGAGAGAGAGGGAGAGAGAGAAAGAGAGAGAGAGAGAGGGGGGAGAGGGAGAGAAAGAGAGAGAAAGAGAGAGGGAGAGAGAGAAAGAGAGAGAGAGGGAGAGCGAGAGAGAAAGAGAGAGAGAGGGAGAGAGAGAAAGAGAGAGAGAGAGAGGGGGAGAGAGAGAGAGAGAGAGAGAGAGAGGGAGCGTGAGAAAAAGAGAGAGAGAGGGAGAGATAGAGAGAGAAAGGGACAGAGAGAGAGAGGGGAGGGAGAGTAAGAGAGAGAGAGAGAGAGAGAGAGAGAGAGAGAAAGGGACAGAGAGAGAGAGGGGAGGGAGAGAGAGAGAGAGAGAGAGAGAGAGAGAGAGAGAGAGAGAGAGAAAGGGACAGAGAGAGAGAGAGGGGAGGGAGGGAGAGGGGAGAGAGAGAGAGAGAGAAGAAGAGCAGCAAAGGAGGAGGAGACGAGGCTGGATGGAGAGAGGGAGGGAGTAATGAGTTAAAATGGGAGGTGGGAGTCGACGGTGATGTTTCAGAATCATCTATAAGGGATTGAATCTCTTATAGGGTTGATTTACTGGTCTCTGACTCTGTATGTTGTCGGTAAACTGGGACTAAAGGACATTAGCACAGCTAAACACAGCAGCACCATCATATCAGTGGTGTGTAGAGCACCATTAACCCATCATCCACAAAAGAAATGTTGTTTTGACTTTGTTTAATGCCATATCAACCTATTATTTGAAATGTAACCCCGTTACCAAGCCATGGGCCCACTGGGCCTTTATTACACACTTCTATAACCGAAGAATAGCTCCATTAGTTTCCATTGGAGTCACTGTAATTACTGAATAATAAGCCTTAGTATGTAATAAGCCTGGAACGTTAAGGGGTTAAATAACTCGAAATTTTAAGGCAGCATGGAAACAAGCTTTTTAAAGTAAAACTCCATTTTTTACAGTGCAGTAAAAGTGTTCATGGGGCACAAACTAAATCCCTTTTGGAGCTGGATTAGTTTTCTCATAGTAGGTCTGGTAACGTAATCTGTCTGATTGCTTATTCATACTGGATAAAGAATCTGTGTAATCTCCCCAAATTACCCCAGACAGCCCAGATCCAAACATCAGCATATGGATGTTCATGTCAGTGTTATTTAACAGGCGCCACACCTCCAAACAACAACAAAACCTTACGGTCAATGCAGGACCAGCATTAGGCTAGTAAAGTGGGTTCGTTCGATTTACAAAATGCTGCCCAACAGGACAGAAACTGGAACTGGTGGATTCGTGTGTCCGTCTACATTCTGTGTGAAACTGACCACTGGACACTCAGGAAATCACTAAGGACTGACCATCACGCCGGAAACCCTTCATTCTTCATTCAGTCCACATCGGAGACTCATGTGAAACGGCGTGCAGAGAGTTTACAGCTGCTGAAGCTGCTGCAGCGGTTTTGGAAAGTAGTGATGAAGATAACGGAGCATTTAGATATGAAACATATGAGGATCATGATATATGAAGAGCCTTTAGAGGGGAGATTAAGAGGAGATGGACAGATCGAGAGAGAATGACCTCAGACCCATGTTAGTTTGTGAGCTCTGCTACAAATCTAGTACACAAAAACAGAGGAAATCTAACTAGTGACCACCATATCTGGTGGTGACCAACCCCTTTCCTGGACACTTGTCACCCTGAATTCACCCCCTCCTAACTTTCTTACCTGATGAGAGCACCTGTGGATCACAGACACACCTGAGGGTAAAGCATGGTTTCTTCATCCTCATCCTCATCCTCACAGCCGGGACATCCTGCCTCAGCTTCACTGGAGAAAAGAGTCCTCTGTGTCTCCTCAGTGACGCTCACCCTCTCCACATTAAGACTCCTCTGTCCTCCCGTCCATTAATCTCGGCTCCGGTTCTCACTCACTGCCTCAGCTCGGCTCCCTCGCCCACAGCAGAGCCCAGCCGCTTTCCTAAAAACAAAAAACAAATGACTGCAGCTCTGCGTTCAGGGGGAGGAGTCAGCAGGACGTTGTCCTGCCCCCTTACAGGGAGGAGGAGGAGCCAGCAGTGATTTGGGTGCCCTTGATTGGAGTCAGGCTTTAGCTGCTTCCCCTCTTACTTAGAGGAATGAGTCAGTAATGCTTTGGCTCCTCCCCTCTTACTCAGAGGAATGAGTCAGTAATGCTTTGGCTCCTCCCCTCTTACTCAGAGGAATGAGTCAGTAATGCTTTGGCTCCTCCCCTCTTAGTCAGAGGAATGAGTCAGTAGTGCTTTGGCTCCTCCCCTCTTAGTCAGAGGAATGAGCCATTAATGCTTTGGCTCCTCCCCTCTTACTTAGAGGGGAGAGTCTGTGGTGCCTTGGCCCCTCCCCTCCTACACAGAGGGAGGAGTCTGTGGTACTTTGGCTCCTCCCCTCCTACACAGTGGGAGGGGTCTATAGTGCTTTGGCTCCTCCCCTCCTACTTAGAGGGAGGAGTCTGTGGTGCTTTGGCTCCTCCCCTCCTACACAGAGGGAGGAGTCTATAGTGCTATTATTTATATCTATTTATCTATCTTTCTGTCTGTCTGTCCGTCCGTCCATCTATCTATCCGTCCGTCCGTCCGTCCATCTTTCTGTCTGTCTGTCCGTCCGTCCATCCATCTATCTATCTATCTATCTATCTATCTATCTATCTATCTATCTTTCTGTCCGTCCGTCCGTCCGTCCATCCATCCATCTTTCTGTCCATTTGTCCATCCGTCCGTCTATCTATCTATCTATCTATGTATCTTTCTGTCCGTCCGTCCGTCCGTCCATCCATTTATCTATCTTTCTGTCCGTCCGTCCGTCCGTCTATCTATCTATCTATCTATCTATCTATCTATCTATCTTTCTGTCCGTCCGTCCGTCCATCTATCTATCTTTCTGTCCATTCGTCCATCCGTCCGTCTATCTATCTATCTATCTATCTATCTATCTATCTTTCTGTCCGTCCGTCCGTCCGTCCGTCCATCCATTTATCTATCTTTCTGTCCGTCCGTCCATCTATCTATCTATCTATCTATCTATCTATCTATCTGTCTATCTATCTATCTGTCTATCTGTCTAGTACAGTGGTAAGTGACTCTACCAGAAACTTTATGGCTGAGTTGTTCTGTGAGCTTTAGTATCATTTTGGTCCTAACTTGCCCCCTAGTGGTTATTTTTCTTCACTACACTGCTGCTGAATTAGTTCAGAATGAGCTTTAATCCACACTGCCATCCTGACTGCTTCCAAACCAAGAACCAAATGTTTAGGAATTTCACTGCCAGCTGACAAACAGACGAGGACAGACTGATCAGTTTAAACCGTCACCGAGCGCTCGGCGACAGACGCAGAGCGGAAGAAACTCTTCCTGAGCAGCAGCTGGGATCGAATCCTGCACAGAATTACAGCTCATTCTCCTCAGCGCTGAGGGACAGGCCTGGAGAACGTCCAGCAGAGCTGAGCTGCAGCCTGGACGCCCAGCTAAAGCCAGCAAATCCACACAGACCAGACCAGACCGTCTGTGGAGCGAGCACAGTGTGAAGAGTTACTCTGTCAAAGCAGTGAAACACCTGAGACTGAAGTCTCTTACATACATTATCTGGTACTATCTGGGTGGTGGGTCATTCTCAGCACTGCAGTGATGCTGACGTGGTGGTGGTGTGTTAGTGTGTGTTGTGCTGGTACGAGTGGATCAGACACAGCAGTGCTGCTGGAGTTTTTAAACACTGTGTCCACTCACTGTCCACTCTATTAGACACTCCTACCTTGTCGGTCCACCTTGTAGATGTAAAGTCAGAGACGATAGCTCATCTGCTGCTGCACAGTTTGTGTTGGTCATCCTCTAGTCCTTCATCAGTGGTCACAGGACGCTGCCCACAGGACACTGTTGGCTAGATGTTTTTGGTTGGTGGACTATTCTCAGTCCAGCAGCGACACTGAGGTGTTTAAAAACTCCAGCAGCACTGCTGTGTCTGATCCACTCAGACCAGCACAACACACACTAACACACCACCACCACGTCAGTGTTACTGCAGTGCTGAGAATGATCCACCACCCAGATAGTACCTGCTCTGTGAGGGTCCATGGGGGTCCTGACCACTGAAGAACAGGGTAACAAAGTATGCAGAGAAACAGATGGACTACAGTCTGTAACTGTAGAACTAGAGTGAAACTATATGGTCAGTGGAGCTGATAGGGTGGACAATGAAGTCATTCAGAGTGGTTTGGTGTGAAATGGTTCAGATGTCTTTACAGTGGTGGTGATAGGAACCAGGGGTCGCCATGACTACAACACAGATATAGACATTTTATTTACTATCCAGAACCACCAGTGAACCTACACGAGTCTTCTGAGTTTATATGGAATGTTGATGATGGAAAATAGTGGAAAATCTGAAATAATAAGTTTTCTTTGGGGACTATTTTGCCTCACAGCGCCCTGCATGTATCCCTCCACCATGAATGGAGTTTAAGTTCTCTAAACTATCATAAAACAGTGTCTCAGTCAACAGTTCTGACTTGGTAAGTTTATCTAGAACAGAGCGTTTCACACCAAACCACTCTGAACCACTCAGTTTACATCTTAACCACTTAAAATTCTGAGAAATTAGTGGAATTTCTCTAAGTCTAGTTTACAAATGGTGATAAAATAAAGCAGCTGATTTATATGAATTATTTCTGACTCAGCTCACTGAATCAAGTGCAGAAATTGAGTGCAAATTCTAAACATTCAGTCCAAACCACAACAAGTGTTTGTGAGTAGGAGATGTTTTATTATGATTTTAATTGGATGTAAAGTTATTGATGTGTACAGACTTTTTCAGCAAAATGTAAAAAGTCCTTTACATTTTTGCTGTTTTTGTCACACTTTAAAGAAAAAGAAGTCAGCAGTGCAGATCTGAACCCGTCCATACAGAACGGTGACTGAACGTACTTAATCATATAGCTGACCGCATAATTTAATTACCTTTAAAAAAGCTGAAAGATTAAAGTGTCAGCTCTAAATTCTAAAGGCTGAAGTGAAGCTGCTGACTAACCTTCCAGAAAATGACACCATACAAGAAACGTCAGAGTTCACGTTAAAAAACTGGCATTTATTTTATATTAGCATCTACAGTGTATTAACAATATCAGCTGATCTCCGCAGAGCCGCGGAGAGACCAGAGGAACTCCGAGTGGCTCCAGAGACAGCGGTCAAAGGTCAGGTGGTCATGCTTCACTGCTGGCCAGTCTCACTGTCCCTCCCGGGCCAGATGGACAGAGTTCTCTCCCTAATAATGTGTGTTGCTGCGTCTCTCTGTCTCTCATCTCTGCTGCTGTGGCTCAGTCCGGGGTCGCGACCTTCGTTACCACGGCGGTGACATGGGCTGTGGGTTCTGCAGGTACGACATCACCACGGCTGATATGGACAGCCTGGAGGAGAAGAACACAGAGATACAGTTAAAACAACAACTCCATAACTGTAACCATGTTTACACTGAGGAACATTAAAGGGGCATTAAAGATTAGACAGTGAAGTACAGAATCCAGTTAATGCCAAACAGCTCACACTTTAAATTTACACCACGAAAGGAGTGAATAAAGGCTTTACAGAACCCACATTACGGAGAACCACGGACTTTAGACGGCTGCAGTAGTCTTTACACAGTGGGTAGTCTTCAGGTGGTGTGCGGTAGTCTTTAGATATCAGCTGTACAGTAGTTGTTAGGCAGCCTTATGATGATTGCAGTAGTCTTCGGATGGTTGTGGTAGTGTTTAGTCGACTGCAGTAGTCTTCAGATGGCGTGCGGTAGCATTTAGTCAGCTGCAGTAGCCTTTAGACAGTGTGCGGTGGCGTTTAGACGGCTGCAGCCGTAAGTATGCGGAAGCCTTTAGCCGAGTGCAGCAGTCTTAAGACAGTGTGCGGTAGCCTTTAGATATCAGCTCTACAGTAGTTGTGAGGCAGCCTTAAGATGACTGCAGTAGTCTTCAGATGGTGTGTGGTAGTCTTTAGTCGACTGCAGTAGTTGTGAAGCAGCCTGCAGACATCAGCAGTAGTCTTTAGACTGTGTGTGGTAACCTTTAGATGATTTCAGTAGTTGGGAAACAGCCATTAGACAGCTACAGTATTCTTCACATGGTGTGTGGTAGCCTTAAGACGGCTGCTGTATTCTTTACACAGTGTGCGGAAGCCTTTAGATGGCATGCAGTAATCTTTAGACCGTGTCCGGTAGCCTTAGCATGCGGTAGTCTTTAGACCGTGTGCAGTAGTCTTTAGACTGTGTGCGGTAGTCTTTCTGCTTCCTTCACTGGACAAAACACATTAGAACAGAGATCTAAATCCTAAATCCAGTTTTCGGTCCAATCAGTCACAATCCACAGGTCAGTTCACTGCCAGTGGTTCCAAAATCCAGGACCGGAAATTTGATCCACAGTCCAGAGAATGATGACCTGTGGATCAGAACCTCTGACCAAAATGTAAGGTTCTCTAGAACTGAGAACCTCTCTCTGTTTAATTATGCAGAGATTTTAATCAGACACACGGACGCAGACAGACGGACGTTCTACTCACATGAAGCTGCTCATCATCTGCTTGGTGTCCTCGGAGCTGCGCGAGTTGGCGAAACTGATGAAGGAGCAGTAAACGGCGATCCACGCGCACCACTTCAGCTGGACACACACAGACAGTCAGACTTCAGTACAGCAACAAAAATATCTGTGATTTAAACATTTAGTCCTGTCAGTCAGTCGGTCAGTCCAGTCCAGATTAACTGCAGGTGATGTGTCTGTCCTGCTCTAAACTCAGCGCCGACACGCTGAGCTCCTGCAGCGCATCACTCTGACAATCACAGGGGGAGGAGACACTAAAATACACCTTCCCTTTAATTTACTGATATTTTTAGATCTCTCTGGGGACAGAAACGGACCCAAAAGAGTCCCCTGCCTATCACACGCCAGTGACCGTTCACTGGACACTCCACCTTTTAAAGCTCCCAGCTGTAGAGATTTTAATTCTACAGCACCGTCAGACGAGCACAGGCTTTTGCCTGAAGCAGCGTACCCAGAGTAAAGGGGGCGCTGTTCCCACAGACTTTGTTCTACAGTCATGATCTCAGGCTACGTTCACATTACAAGCCTCGCTGCTCAAATCCGATTTTTTGCTCAGATCCGATCTCTCTGACACAATGGTTCACACTCGTTTAGGTCAGCGACTAGAATCTGTCATTAATGTGAACCGGCGTCCTGAAATGACCCTCATGAGCTCATCCTACTCAGTAACGTCACGTGAATGAATCACGTTCATCATCAGCACAAACTAACGAGCAGAACGAGCTTCGCTGAGAAGATCATTAACTCTGATCAGCTCTCAGCTTCATTATTAGAGCGAGACGAAGGAGAAAAAGGTGAGATGAGCTGCTTTTCCACCGTTTACAGGCTTTAACTTCTGTTCGGCGCTGCTGCCATGGTAACGCTGAATGATGGCGCAGCGCAAAAAGCACATGAATTCTGATCTGAGCGTCACATTAAGGTCACACGGCCACGATTCAGATACGTATCAGATCTAGGACCACATATGAAAGTGGCTCAGGTCGGATTTGAAAAGATTAGATTTGTGTCCACACAGCCCTGAAAACATCAGATCTGAGTCACATTAGGGCAAAAAAATCAGATTTGTGCCACTTCAGCCTGCTAATGTGAACGCAGCCTCACACTCTCAGTTTATCAGAATAACTGTCTGACTAGTCTAGAACGGAGGAGTTCATTTCCTCCTGACTCCTAGATCTCTAAACTGATCTCTGATCCATGTTATCAGACCATGTATGGTGTCTCTGTGAAGAGCCTCAACTATGTAAAGCTTTGGAAAAATCAGTACAATTCCAGATTTGTGCCACTTCATGTGGACGGCCCTTTCTGACCAGGGGTGTGCAAACTTTTGCACACCACTGTATATATGCACATGTATACACGCAGTACATGTTTGGTGATCTGAGCTCTGATAAACAGACCCGACTGCACAGCTGACGCTCTGATAAAACCGCATCAACGCGTAAACGTCACTGTTTTGGTGGAAACACGTCGTTCTCAGTCGCTCAGTCTGAAGCTGCAGGTCACCTTGAGCATCAGTCCACACATGCTGAAGATCATGCCGAGCAGGTTCATGTAGTCTGGGGTGGGGTCCTCCAGCGTGGGGTTGGAGTCTGTGCTGGGGGGCTTGTAGCTGCACAAACAAACAAAACCTGCTTTAGAACATGTTTAAAGGGAAAGATCACCCAACACTCAAATTTTCCCAGTAGTTAGAAGAGCAGAGAGTTTAGGTGACGCTGGGTTACTGCACTGAAACGACTGCATTTTATCATTTTATGGCGTTAATAAGTCACATAAATAAATGTTATATTCCTCTGTAATGATAATGAAGGTGGGTTTAGTCTCAATTTATACATTAATATATGAGCCCTTGCAATGAAACACACTACGTGTGACATTTTTGGTAAAACAGATATAATAAGCATGGTGTGACATTGTTCAATTCCCTGTATTTAACATAAAAGCGTCATTAAAAAGGAAATAAAGCACATTTTGGCTTTTTAATGTAAATGTTTGCACATGAAACAGAAAAGAAAATAACTGATAATCCAAAAAAGGGCGGGATGGTTTTCACTGAAGGGCTCAAATGTTTATGTACCAACATTAACACCGGTCAAGCCTCAAGCCAGAAAAGGGGAAATTCTGGGCTTCTCAGCACAAAAAAAAAGTTATGGACCTCAATTTGTAGAAAACAATCACAATTTAGATCACAATCGCAAAATAACATCAAAATCTATGAATACGATGATTTCTGTTCCACCTCTCACACTGCGCTGCCCTAAATCCAGTTCATCAGGACTAAAAACGCTCTCTCTGTGCTCAAACGTGCACTCGCAAAGTGTTTTAACATCCACAACATGATATAATCCGAAATGCACACTGTGACATCCTGTGACTCAATTTATCACGATAACGATAAATATTGTCTTATTGCCCAGCCTCAGCCAGAGCTGCCATCACTGTGGCGGGTTTTCCAATGAGTTCTTGCGAACTTTGAACATGCAAAAAAAAATAAAATAATCGGAACGGAAAAGTCTGAGATATCTCAAAATTTTCGCTTGGATGAGGTGGAGAAGTTTTTCAATAGTTATTTTTTAAAACATCTGATCAGTTGGAACAGAGAAAAAGAGCCAGTAGTGCTGCATTTAAAAAAATACTACAAAGAACTGTGAACGCTGATTTTTATTCAGCATTTGGCCCAAAACCCAGTTAAACAGGACTAATTTTGCTCTCTTTATAGATAAACATGCAGTTGGTCAGTGTCTGACGATCCACGTAACACGCTCAGAAAAGCATCTTATGACATAATTCATCACAATAATGACGTATAGTGTAATACAGCTTATTAAAGGCTGGTCTGGTTCTCAAACGCCTAATAAAAGCTGGTTCTCTGCACAGTGAGCTCCAGAACTGTGTGGTGTGTTTGTGTTCCCAGATGCGAGGTGGACGTCGTTGGGGGGGCACGGAGACTTCAGCCCACATTAGGTGGCCACTGCTCGTCCTGCCCGGCGCCTCTGAGCTGCACAAACACGACCATAAAAAGACGGCAGACGACCGTAAAGATGATTCTGCTTAACCTCTTATGCTCATGGATATATTTTGGTTTGTCCATCTGAATTTTCATGACCAAATCGTGAGGCAAATTATTCAGTAACGGCATGAAATAAATGTACATTTTTATTTTATTTATTTTTGTAAAAGCTTCACTCAAATTAACAGAACATGTGTTTTATGATACACATATTGCTATATGCTTATAATTTACTGCTGAAAGCCAAAAATCTTAGACGCTTTTTGTATTATTTTATAAAAATAATGTTTCCAGAGCAGATCACTGAAGAGACGCCATCTGTTTATAGTTTATAGCCCACATTTGTGGAAAAATGGGTCGACTTTCAGTAGAAAAAAAAACTTCAGCTTCTTTTATTATAAGGGTTTAAAATTACATCACCCATCTATTAGACTGGAAAGAGGACAGTTACAGCTCTCATACGACCCCCACCTTTAGAATGCAGCTTATGAAATATAAAAGTTATGAAGAATATGACGAGGTGCGTTTTGGAACCACCGGTGGTCCCAAGGAGTTTAAAGGGTTAAAGCAGGTAAATCTCTGAAAGCTGTTTGGATGCAGTGCCTGATCTCAGCAGCCTACGGCATCTGAAGCCTCTTCTCATGACTGTGGAGGATGGAAACACGACTTAATTCACGTTTTTCTGCACATAACATTCGCAGAATGTCTGAATGGAAACTGGTCTGGCGATGAGAGACTACAGGATTAATAATCCTCATAATCTGATTCAGCCTCACTCCAAACTGATGCAGCTAAGCCTGCACCAATTAACTGAACACACCATGTCCATTCATTACCCTCATAAACACGCAGCTTATCTTTATTAATGCGTCCTCGGCCGGTTTTAGCACCATTAATAACAGTATTAATAACAGCATTATTAACAGTATTAGGAGCTACAACCTCGAGGACGTCCTACGCTGACGTCGCGGTCTCTGACTGGCCCGGATGAGTATGGATGACGCCATACGCTGACGTTGCGGCCTCTGATTGGTCTAACTGTTAAAGATGGCGAGGCCCAGGCTCGTTGTAGTTTAGCATTAGTGTTAACACGAAAAACACGAGTAAACATGAGAAAACACGAGTAAACACGATTAAACACGAGTAAACACGATTAAACACGAGTAAACACGAGAAAATACGAGTAAACACGAGTAAACACGAGCAAACATGAGAAAACACGAGAAAATACGAGTAAAATGACCCAAAACCGCGTCGCAGCGCTCCGTTTATCGCCTTTATTGTTTAGTAAGTCAGCGAGGCCGCTGATCCCGGTGTCCCGGTGTCCCGGTAGCGAAGCCGCAGCTTTGTTTACAGTCCGAGCCGTTAACCTTCTTCATTAAACTCACCGGAATATCTTATTCTGTCTCCGCGGGTCCGCCATGCTGTTAGCGCTCATTCTGCCCCTCCGCCCTGCTGTTTCAGGACCCTCCGCTCTTTATCCGCGCGGTTTAACCGGTCTGACCGAAACTCAGCACGGACGAAGCTCGACAGCCGACACCGAGCTCAGCTGCGGGAACCGGACTGACTTCCGGCTCTGTGGCAAAATAAAAGTCTCCAAACCACATGAACGACAGACTGTGTGAAAGATGGAGGTTCATTTGTTGAAAAAGTGAAAAGTATAAAAAGCCCCAAAACTGATAACCTTAAGGCAAGGCAAGTTTATTTATATAGCACCTTTTATACACTGCTGTCATAAATGGGAGAACACAGCGCCGGAGAATAAAGAGATGTTTAGAAAAGTAAAATAAATGAGTGAAGAAAGTAAAAACATGATTAAAACAACGGAAAACAACGGAGAAAATCATTGAATAAAAAATCAAATTAGAAATTAAATTAGGATAGGTAAAAAATCATTAAACTCATTAAACTGCATTTTTATCTATTTATTTATTTTATGATTGTTTTCCCCCTTCTTAACTGTGCTGCACTGTTCAGCAATGTTTCAGTGCCCTGTTTATATGCAGTGCTGATGAGGCTAAAACAGCAGCGAACCCACAGCAAACCACTCTGAATGACTCTGTTTACAGCTTAACCAATTAATTATGCAGAATTTTGGGGAAATCGATTGACATTTCCTTTAAACACTTCATGTAGTAAAAGTATGTTACTGTGGTGACAAAACCCACATGGAAACCTGATGTATGGTAACATATGCACACATATCATAAAGTGTCAGGCTTGAATTTTATATATATATATATATATATATATATATAGCACTACAGTTATAATTGATATATGTGTTGTACTATTTACATTCATAACCATATGTATACAGTCTTATGCACACATCTGGAAAACCAAAAATCTTATATTATAGAACAGGATGGCAGAATATGAGTAATACATATTTTCAATCTGAACTAGAAAAGTTCATTTCTTGTAGAAAATGCAGTGATTGTGCAGCTAAAGCAGTTGCCTTTGTCGGGTGTCGGGTGGTGCTGGTCAGAAGAGTGAGGCTGAATGGCTGCTTGTGCAGATGGTTTTATTGGACAGTGCTAATACACTGGAGACCTTTAGCCTTAATGTGACTTTGATTGAGTATGTGGTACTAGAATTAGCATGTGGGGTCATTACATTTAATCTAAACATGTGGTGAATGTTGACGTACAATTTTATATCATAAACCTGTAAATGGACTTTATGGGGAACTGACAGATTAAGATTTTGTTGATCTTTATGAACAGAATATGCAGATTACTGCTCTACTAATCTTAGAGGTTCAGAAAACAAATATTTTATACAGTTTGCAAACAATGAAAAATCAAATGTGCAGAGTTCTCCACCTCCCCCAGATGTAGACCAGCCAGGACATGCTTAGTATCCATGCAGCTAATGTCGCTAACACTAAAAGTCAATAGTCACCCAAATCTTTTCTGTAAATACACCTCCAGATCTGCTCTCAGCTCAGTCAGACTCACATCCAGCTCGTCATTAAGGTGGTGCAGACGTGGTTTAGGACGCAGTGACTGTTCTGCAGGGTTCTGTTGTTTCTATTCATGAATCTTCAGTTCGGTCCCACTGTAATGAAGACCTGGGTGCGAGTTCGACAGAGCTAAGGGAAGATCTGGAGATCCATTTACAGAAAAGATTTGGGTGACTATTGACTTCTAGTGTTAGCATCATTAGCTTTGCAGCTCCAGTGTTAAGCTTAAGAATCAAAATTTGGTCACCAAACATGTCTTGGCTGATTGACACTCTTAAAAAAGTTCTTTTTTGGTTCTTCAAGGGTTCTTTTAGTAAGACAGTGGTTCTAGATAGAACCATGAACCCTTCGCATGCCACGGTGTAATGGTGTTTCAGATTGATGCAGAATGTGCTGTATATAGATCTATACAGCATCAAAAAGGGTTCTGCTTCTGTTACGATGTCAAGCTTGTATACAATAAAAGAACGCTTTTTGGTTCTATATAGAACCCTTTTCAAAAAGGTTCTGAACGGTTACTATGGAATTTGAGGTAGTGGCAAAGGTGGTGATAAATGATTGCCAGGGTGTTGCTTGGTGGCTGTTCAAGTGTTGCTATGTGGTTTCTATGGTGTCCCTTGTGGTTGCTAGGTAATAGCTGGTGGTTGCTATGATAGCCCACATGGTTAACAGGACTAATAGACTAATGGATTTCTATCATGGTGATTTAAACTGGTGCACGACTCGTTCTCCATCAGTCTGAAGAATGATTTCACCATGTGGTTCACTATGTAGAACCACTGTCTTCACAAAAGAACCCTTGAAGAACCATCTGGAAAAGTGGAGAATTGAGTACATGTGATTTTTTTACCAAGTTATTCCTGTAAGTATAAAGTGAGGCATGATCAGAGTTTGAGTTTCAGCCCTTTAGCTCAGTGAGGTCCCACACAATCTCCAGAGGGACGTCCTTCATCTTCTCCTGGAACACTCGGTCGAAGCGTTCGTTCTGCGCCACCGTTAGAGAGTTTCTCCAGTCTCCCACTGTACCTACAACAGCAGAACAGCAGGCACTTACACACTGACCTCATACACAGCACTGTGCAGAGGTCAGAGACCCTCATCATTTATACAAATTCCAGTCAAAACAGCCTTTAAGTACAAATCATTCATGTGTCAGGACATATTTGTGAGGAAATCAGATGATCCACTCGCAGAAAGACGGAGAAAGTCAAAGGAAATTAAGTGAAGTTTCCAAAACTGGAGTTCAAAACTGATTAAAAGCTACAGAGAAAACGAGGCTCCTAACAACCACCTGGAAGAGCTGGACGACCCCAAAACTGCCCCCATCAGATAAACAGCACTTAAAGCTTTCATCTCTGAGAGAGAGGAGAAAAAAATGTGTAGCTGATCAAGAAGAACCTCACTGAGAAAAGGAGACGGACACATCAAACAAAGAAGCTGAACGATGGACTGACCACCCCCGAGTCCAGACCTCAACACCACTGAATGTGTTTGATTACTTCAGAAAATGATCAACCAGCTTCTAAGACTGAACTTTGGAGGTGTGTCTGCAGATTCTTTGAGGAACTGAAAGTGAGGCTCCTGAACAGAATGGAAGCTGGAATAAAGGGAGAGTGACTCACTGACTCTCACAGCTGGGATTATAATGGCTGTTTTGACTGGTGGTCTCTGACTTTTGCACAGCGATATTTTCCGTTATAAGCAGCCCGTCAGTAGAAATGACAGCATGAGATAACGTGAGTTATGTCTAACAGATGCACTGCATTGTTATTGCGCTTGTTGCTAAGATACAATACTGTATATTTCCAGCATAACTGTGAAATTCTTACCTTTGCGGAGGAAACTCCCCCTCCCGGGGACCTTGTCGCTCTCAGGTATGAACTCATAGTTGGCTTTGGGGTCTTCCTTCATGTAGTTGAAGCTGGCTCTCTCCACCACACTGTCGATGGCAGCGTCCGACAGGTTCTTCCCCACAAACTCACAAATCCGGACCACCGCAGCCCTCAGGTCCTGAAACACAAACACCATGAGTGTCAGTTAGCGCTGTGATAGTTCACCTACAGCACTGTACAAATTAGAGACCCTTCGTTTATTTCATTTCCAGTCAAAACAGCCAATAAGTCCAAGTTACTCACTTTCAGCATCAGGAAAAAACAGAAAACTCATATTCAACTGAAAATTACCCAGAATCCTCAGCAACTACATCTAATCCCAGCTGTGTGAGTCAGTGAGTCACTCTTTGCCTTTATTCCAGCTTCTATTTTCAGGAGACTCACTTTCAGCTCCTCAAAGAATCTGCAGACACACCTCCAAAGTTCAGTCTTAGAAGCTGGTTGATGATTTTCTGAAGTAATCAAACACATTCAGTGGTGTTGAGGTCTGGACTCTGGGGTGGTCAGTCCATCGTTCAGCTTCTTTGTTTGATAAGTCTTGACCTTTTCAGCAGGCTGCTTGGAGACATTATCTTTGCTGTAGAATTGATTTCTTCCCAATCAAACATTTTTGAGGAAATACTGCATGATGTGTTAGAATTAGTTTGTTTTTATCAGCTCCTTCAATCAGAAACAAATGTTCTCCGTCCCTAAACTGGTGCTGATTCTCCACGTGCTTGACCGAAGCCCTTACAGGAGAGTCTGTTCACTTGGTGGCAGTTATTTCCAGCCTTACAAGACCAGACTTCTCTCTCTAAATGAGGAGAGACCAAAATACTCCAGTCTGAAGGTCAAATTACAGTTTAAAAATGTTGTGATTTGAAATCACTGATGAAATCTGGCAAAAACCTCGTAAAGAGTTTGTAATGATTTTTCGGGTCATCCTGGCTTCTGTGCTTGAACGGATCTCCACAACGAGGGGGGCTTTCCCCCTCATGGTCTAACCGGCAAGCTGATTGGCTCTTTTTCCTGAAGGGCGGGATTTTCTCTGTAAACAGACACCATGTTGAGAGTAACAAGCTTTCCCACTCATATTTCAGCCAGTGACCGTCTCCTCCTCCTTTGTAACGCCTGTGGCTTGACTGATACTTTGAAGAGTCCTTCTTTGTGAACACACTTCCTTCTGTTGCTGCCAAAGATCTCAAATTCAGACTCATCAGTCTGTAAAACCTCACTCCACATCTCAACTGTCCAGTTTCAGTGTTCTAGGTCAGACGTTCTCATCTGCTTTTCTCAGTGAGGTTCTTCTTGATCAGCTACACATCCTTTCAGACCCACAGCGCTGAGTCGTCTTCTCACAGTGGAAGGATGGACAGAAACACCTGTGGATGTTTTCAGATCTGATCAGCTTGATTTTCTCCTCTCTCTCAGAGATGAAAGCTTTAAGTGCTGTTTATCTGATGGGGGCAGTTTTGGGGTCGACCAGCTCTTCCAGGTGGTTGTTAGGAGACCCATTTTCTCTATTTTTTAATCAGTTTTGAGCTCCAGTTTTGGAAACTCCTACCTCATTCAGGTGGATTATCTTCTATCTGATGTCCTCACAGATATCTCTTAAGGATTTGCTGATTTGACTGGAAATTGAAGTGTTTAAAGGAGCTAATGTGAAATTTTCTAATATCTACTTAGCATAAGAACCGCTGGATTTAAGCTGTGCTGAAAGCCTCACCTTGATCATCTCCTCGTAGCTGAGAAACAGAATGTTGTATTTGTCTCTGTTGGTGTACCATCCTCTGACGTGGTCAAACCAGCAGCCGCCCACCACTGCACAGGAGATGAACAGCAAACACTGCTAATGCTAACTTTAGCCACTAGCACCACTGATCGACTACATTTGGAGAAATTTAGTAAATCTGATTTTCATTAACTTATTCCTTCTATAACTTCTTATATTTGTACATTATACATTAATATTTATAGGTGATTTAAGGGTCAATGCAAAAACATCAATTTAGCTTATAGAACTGTGTGAAATTCCAAAGCTCTGCTCTAATAAGTTTACATGCACTTAATAATCCGATCATAATCAGATTTCTGCAGTTATCCAATTATTCAAATGGTCATGTAAACACCATACTCTGATCTAGAAATCCAATTAAGAAATCTGATAAAGAGGCTGGATCTCAGCTCAGTAATCAAATTTCTCAGTGTGAACTCTTACTCTGATTTCTTTCGGATTTCTCAGTCTGAGCATGTGCGGAAACAGACGACGGTACCGGAAATAAGCAATATAGAGACACAGCAAAACACTTTTGGAGCGACGCTGAAACCAAGCGTGAAATGAAGGATTTAAATATTCTTCATCTTCTAGATGATGTAAGTTCGTATTTTCAGGTAAAGCCGTGTGATGTTTAAAAACGCAGAGTTTGAGTTTCACGCTACGTTTATGTCTCGTCTTCTTCTGTGAGTTTATTGGCTGGTTGTAAAGCAGAAATCTGATTACTGTCTGACTCATGTAGATCTGGAGTTTCTCCATTATCTGATTACCCAAGTGCAAGTAAACGCATTGATCGGATTACCGACAAAATCTGATTTTCTGCAGGTATCGGATTATTAAGTGCAGGTAAACAGCTCAGTGAGCTTAACTGCTTACAGAACGATTGAACTGAGCTGAAACACTAACTGGGCATAAATGCAGCGCTAAATTCACGTTAAATCATCTGAATTCATGTTACTAATTTTCCCCATCAGGTTTATTTATTGCAGAATGTACTTTATATTTATATTTAATCTTAATGTTTGATCTTTCAGTCAATGTTCGAAATGTTTTATATAGTTTTCCAAAGTTTTGATCAAAAATATACATTTTATCATTTCTGCTTATAATATTTGATGCTGCATCATCAGTTCAAATCAGTTTCACCACTAAAAATCCATTTATTTTCACAGAGGAGGAAAATCGTATTTCAAACTTTAAACTATAAACTTTAATATTCTGTGTCTGATTAATATGATGCACTTGAAAAACAACAAATAACAGCTGTAAAGAGGAAAATGTTGGATTTACCAATTAACTATTACAATGCTGCAGAAAGTGTGTTTAAAATAAATGGTTCTTCAAGGGTTCTTTACTAAAGAAAATGGCTCTATGTGGAACCATGATCACTCAAAGAACCATTTGCATGTTTCAATGGTTCTCTGCATGGTGAAATGTTTGTTCAGATTGATGGAGAATGTGTTGTATATGGTTCTGTATAGCACCAAAAAGGGTTCTTCTATTCTTAGGCTATCAAACTGGTGCTATACAGAACCCTTTTCAAAAAGGCTCTATATAGAAAAATAGAACCATCTAAAGCTATCTTCATCAGTCTGAAGAACCATTTCACCATGCAAAGAACCATATTTCACCTATACAGAACCCTTTGCTTTATTAAAGACCTCAGTTTTAATCCATGATGTATCTATAATTCATAGATTTGATGGAAATGTAGGAATATGATTTGTTTTTACAAAATGAACATAAAAAGTACATCTTACAAAAAATGAACATGTTGTAATTCATCACCACAAAACTAGTTGATTTAAAACTGAATATTATTTTTATTGTTGTATTAATAGTGTTAATATTTCAGCTCAGCTCTGTAAACAGTGACACTCAGTAATTAAGATGCCTTATAATTTAACATTAAACTAATAAAACAATCACAGCACATCTTTGAAATGTTGGATGGTTGATTGGGTTAAATTAAGGTTTCTGCTTGACTTTGTTCAGTGAAATCCATGATGTGGCCAGACGGCCTGCAGATGAGTTGGGGTTGATTGACCTCATGTTTCTGTGTCATTGTTTGCAGGATAACTGAATTACTAAGGTAACTCCTGCAGGATGAACCGGATTAAACTGGATTCAGCTGAACTTCTCACCACTCTAGATTCTTAGTGATGAAGCAGAAATTAGCTAAGTCTGGCTGATTCCACACCAACGTAGCAGAAGACTGAAGACTGAAAGAGAGATTTAGTGTGAGGTGTGAAAACGACTCACTCCATCCAGTGAAGAATTTGTCCAGCATGTCGTTGTACGTGTCCAGACACTCCAACTTCTTCATGATCTTAGAGAAGTGGAAGTACGAGACCATGATGTCTTTGGGGTTCCTGGTGACGTAGATGATCTGGGATTGAAGACAAGCAGCATCAGAGTCTGTAAATGTCTGTAATAGTTCTACCAGTAGTGTGTAGATATCCACTAACTGGCCACTTTATTAGAAACACCTACCTTGTTCGCCCTCTAACTGGCTACTTTATTAGAAACACCTACCTTGTTCGTCCACTAACCGGCCACTTTATTAGAAACACCCACGTTGTGTTTTCACTAACTGTCCACTTTATTAGAAACACCTACCTTGTTCGTCCTCTAACTGGCCACTTTATTAGAAACACTCACCTTGTGCTTCCACTAACTGGCCATTTTTTTAGAAACACCTACCTTGTTCGTCCACTAACTGGCCACTTTATTAGAAACACCCACCTTGTGTTTTCACTAACTGTCCACTTTATTAGAAACACCCACCTTGTGCTTCCACTAACTGGCCACTTTATTAGAAATCCCAACCCTTTTCGTCCTCTAACTGGCCACTTTATTAGAAACACCTCTCTTGTTCGTCCACTAACTGGCCACTTTATTAGAAACACCTACCTTGTGCTTTCACTAACTGGCCACTTTATTAGAAACACCTACCTTGTGCTTTCACTAACTGGCCACTTTATTAGAAACACCCACCTTGTGCTTTCACTAACTGGCCACTTTATTAGAAACACCTACCTTGTGCGTCCACTAACTGGCCACTTTATTAGAAACACCAACCTTGTGCTTTCACTAACTGGCCACTTTATTAGAAACACCTACCTTGTTCGTCCACTAACTGGCCACTTTATTAGAAATCCCAACCCTTTTCGTCCTCTAACTGGCCACTTTATTAGAAACACCTACCTTGTTCATCCACTAACTGGCCACTTTATTAGAAACACTCACCTTGTTCGTCCACTAACTGGCCACTTTATTAGAAACACCTACCTTGTTCATCCACTAACTGGCCACTTTATTAGAAACACTCACCTTGTTCGTCCACTAACTGTCCACTTTATTAGAAACACCTACCTTGTTCATCTACTAACTGGCCACTTTATTAGAAACACTCACCTTGTTCGTCCACTAACTGGCTAACCACTAACCAAAAATATCCAGACAAAAGCACCTCTGTAGTCAGAATCTGACCACTGATGAAGAGCTGGAGGATCAATAACTGAAACTGTGCATCAGCAGCGGGTCTACAGTCTCTAAATGAACACCAGCAATGTGGCGCTACATTAGAGGGGTTTCTGATAAAGTGGTCTCCTGAACTAACTGACCTTGCCTTTCCCCTGCAGGCCGCGGGGCATCAGGTGCTCGTGCAGGTGGGAGCAGAAGAGTCTGGGTGATGGACGGGTGTTATAATCATGTCCTTTCTGCAGAAACTCCAGCCACGGCATCTGCTCAAGCGTCATCTGATTCTTTGACTCTGGGAAATCCTCCTCATACAGCAGAGTCATGATCCGCTGCGTCCACACCGTCCCTGAGATGGCAGGATTTGGACAGATGAAAGGAGGAAGAGAAGAAAAGAGAAAGATCACAGCTCTAGCCCTGAAAGATTTCCTGCAGCTTCATCTTGTTCTACAGCACATCTGATATAAAGAGAGTGTCCCCCACAGCCCCTAGAGACAAGTCCACGTCAAGACCAAGACCAGATTAAGATGTTTTCAGAATATAAAATAAAATGAAGAAAGAAGAAAAAACCTTAATTTGTTTGTAGTTCATTGTACATTCATTATCTTTCATTATTTATGATACATATTAATCACGTAATAAGATATTTTATGATATAGTTTGTAAAATGTAGCATCAAATAACGTGTAGGCTAATATATTACTAATGACTGTTATTTTATAATCCAGCTTTGCTTTGTAACTGGAAGCAGTGTTGAGGTTATTCTCTGCTCATTTCTCCTATCAAACTTATGTAGAATCACCACCTAAAATCAACTGAATATAAACCAAACCACACACATCCATTTTTATTATAAGTAAGAACACAGTAATAATGATATTCCTGTCTGCACTTAAGGGATGTTTGAATTCTGGAACCAATCAATATCAACAAACAAATAACACTCAGTTATGCCATCAAGGAAATATCAATTAGATCTTCAATCAGTAGCGAACAGATTATTTAAAGAAAGGATTGTTTTATTCTGTTTGAAGGTTTTGTTTATATTCAAAAATAGTAGAAAAAAATCTCTAACTTTCCGAAAAAAGTTTAAATGATATTGAGACTGAGACAAGACTGATTCCAAATGATGTCCAGACTGAGACAAGACCGAGTCCAAATGATGTCCAGACTGAGACAAGACTGATTCCAAATGATGTCCAGACTGAGACAATACCGAGTCCAAATGATATCCAGACTGAGACAAGACAGAGTCTAAATGATGTCCAGACCAAGACAAGACCGATTCCAAATGATGTCCAGACTGAGACAAGACAGAGTCTAAATGATGTCCAGACCAAGACAAGACCGAGTCCAAATTATGTCCAGACCGAGACAAGACCGAGTCCAAATTATGTCCAGACTGAGACAAGACCGATTCCAAATTATGTCCAGACTGAGACAAAACTGATTCCAAATGATGTCTGAACTGAAACAAGACCAAGTCCAAATGATATCAGGACTGAGACAAGACCAAAACCAAGTGATGTTGAGACTGAGACAAGACTGAGTCCAAATGGTGTTGGGACTGAGACAAAACTGTCCAAATGATATCGGGACTGAGACAAGACAGAGTCCAAATGATGTTGAGACAGAGACGAGACCGATATAATTCAATTCTTGTCCAAGACTGAAACATTTCCAACTATAACATTAAACCGTAACTTGCTGTGTCAGTGTCAGCTGTATCTGCTTGTGATTGGTCGGTGTCCTGCTGCCTCTGACACACCTCCTGCAATCACACACAGGCTAAACACAGGGGTGACGATGTGAGTGATCAGCCTGGTGATCTGCACATAAAGAGCTTAAATGAAACAGTTGAGTAAGACTTGCGAAATCAGTGTTACTCAAACATTCCTTCACTCACTCTCACTGCTGTTATATCACAGTTATTACTGAATTATACTGCTCTTTTCCAACTCGCACGCCAGCTCGTCCCCATACATCTGCCTCTTATCTCACACAGATGATTAGGCAGTCATTGCCACGGAGCAGAGATGTCAATGAAGTCGTCTAGAGATCAGCATAGAAGAGCAAATATAACAGCAGCTTATAGGTCAGAGGTGTCCAGTCGTGGTTCTACACACCTGTCCAGCAGGTTTTAGGGTTGTCCTATAATGATTTCTCCATTTTGCTGTTATGAAGGGTGTGAGGAGTCAGGCCAGGTGTGTTTAACAAGGTGTTACACAAAAATATGGAAAATAACCCTGGAGGAAAGCTGCGGTGTCCAGTGCTAAGGCAGGCGTGGTCGCGGTAGCAGCTGGCAGTCTCTGAAATCTGATTGGCCCCTTTCATTCATGTAACTGGCTACCATGTCCCCCACGTATTTACGCAGAGTCCCCTTAGGCTAATATATTACTAATGACTGTTATTTTATAATCCAGCTTTGCATTGTAACTGGAAGCAGTGTTGAGGTTATTCTCTGCTCATTTCTCCTATCAAACTTATGTAGAATCACCATTCAGGTCATTCAGGTCAACAAGAGTAAATGCTTTGGTATTTGTCCCACTTACGCTACTCTCCCGCTGTTGACCGGCCTGTTTAAACACAGTCTTTGCCACGATGTCATGATATAACTTGTGAGCAAACGGAGCCTTGCCAGCCGCTAGTAAAGGTTAGGTGTTCTGTCAACACAGATGAGTTTGTCAAATCTTTTGTCAAAGGTCATCAAACCCAAGGTCTAATGCTTTTTTGATTTTACGCACACCAGTTTTTAATCATAGACGTTGCTTCTCCTGCTTTCCCCCTTTACTGTATCGTATACTGATGGTCAAACCTCATTCTCTGCTGTTATTGTTTGCTATCCAGTGTGGTCCAGAGGAGGATGGGTTCCCCTTTTGAGTCTTGGTTCCTCTCACGGTTTCTTCCTTTTGCTCTTAGGGAGTTTTTCGTTGCCACTGTCACCACTGGCGACGCTCATGGGGACCCGGACCCAGATTTTGATGTAAAGATGCTTTGCGACAACACCTGTTGTAAAAAGCGCTATAACAATAAACTTTGACTTGACCTGTTGCACCTTAAATGTTGCAGCACTGCTTTGCTTCTAAGTCTTATTACTGTACCGAAGGTAACTGCTGCACCACTTAAGGTCGAATGGAACATTTTAATGCGAAGCTGGTGAAAAAGAAACCTCTTTTCTGGGTCATTTTGATCAATAGTTGGGTCATCTTTGAGCCCCAGAAATTCCCTGGGTCATTTTTGATAATTATACTTAATTTTTTCACATAATATTGCCATGGTAACCCAATAGCCACCTCATTTATACAGTCCTAGAATCGTCACTGACCCTCTTGCGAATAGGTACTTATAAAAATAGTCATAGAAAGCAGAGAATGCCTGCACACCTTTCTGAATGCCAAATAGCATTTCTACACAACTGGGGCTTCGTCAGGCAGGATAAAACTCTACACTGTCTACATCGGAGGTGCTCAGTCCTGGTCCTGGAGATCTACCACCCTGCAGAGCTTGGCTCCAACTCTGACACACTTGATCCAGGTAATGAAGGCCTTTATGGAGGATCTGAAAACTAGAACCAGGTGTCAAAGACAACAAACTCAAGCTCTTAAAATTTGCCAATGTTACTGGGACTTTCAGTGGGAATGTTTTCTGCGGCCAGATGAGACCAAAATAGAGGTTTTTGGTAACAGACACCAGAGGTGGTGGATCTGTGATGCTGTGGTGCTGTTTTTCTTTCAAAGGCCCTGGACAGTTTATTCAGATGCACGGCATCACAGACTCCATCAATACCAGCAAAAATAAAATCAAAACCTGACCGCCTCAGCCAGAAAGCTTAAACCGGGCCATAGTTTGGATCTTCCAGCAGGACAATGATCCAAAAATGGATCACTGACCACAGAATTAAGGTTTTGCCATGGCCACCCCAATCCCCTGACCTAAACCCCACAGAAGACCTGTGGGATAAAGAGCTGAAGAGGAGAGTCCACAGTGTGGATCTCAGAATCTTAAGGATCTGGAGAGGTTCTGTATCGAGGAACGATCTCAGATCCTGTGCCATGTGTTCTGCAGTCTCATTAACTGTTACAGGAGAGACCCAGAGCTGGTATCTTTGCAAAGGGAGGCTGCAGAAAATGTAAAATGAACAGATTTGAGAATAATATTTATTTCCTGATAAGATTTTGTTTTTTTTCAATCACCGTACTCCAAAAAAAGTTTAGCTCTTTGCTAATACTTTGAGCGAAAGATCAAAAATGATAAGTGTTAAAGATTTTTGTACAACCTGTTTTGCTCAAATTTTTCAAGGGTGCCAATATTTTTGGAAAGCACTGTAAGTGCCTTTTTTTGCCAATAACTGTTTGTGAACATGTACATCCACCATATATTCATTAGGTTCACAATAAAAGCACATAAATAAAGAACAAAGCCACCTGAATGGTAGCTAGCCGATCCATCCAACAGAACATCCCACTCACCAGATTTAGGGAAAGTGACAACAAAGACGTCGTCATCTCTGATCTTAAAATGCTCCAGACTGTCCAGGTACTCTGGGGTCAGGTAATATCTATCATCGAGAGTGAAAACCGCTCCTCTGTAGGTGAAGAGTTTGTCACTGAGCTCCTTGTACTCTTGCTGAGCCATGCTTTCAGGGAAATGGACCTGCAGATCTGGGATGAGCTGAGCTGAACTCCTTTAAACTCACATATACTGACTTTATATGGCACCGGCTGGAGGGCTTACAGCTAACCTTTGATCTCAGTAAAGTTCTCTTATCTTCTATCTCATATGTATCTTTTAAAGAGTAAACATATGTGGCACTAATACATTTCTGATTTCAAAATAGCACCAGCAGTGTGGAAAACATAACCTTTCCTCTGCTATCTGTGATGCAATCACACTATGAACTCCCTTAGGGGATATGCGGAACCTTCTAGACTACATGATGCATAGAGTATACAGAATGCAGACATACTAAATAACAGGTCATTTTAATCAAATCATTATGAGCACCATCTACCATCACCGGTCCACTGGCTCGTCCACACACAAAAAGCCTTAGCTGGTCCAGGTCGTATCGTGATCGACTGAGTCGAGTGGAGATATTCAGAGAGCAGCACTGAGCCAAACATCTCACTCACCGGATTTAGGAAAGGTGACCACAAACACATCATCATCCCTGATCTCAAACGCCTCCAGATTGTCCAAGTACATGAGGGTCTGGTCATGTGTATCGACCAGAGGGTAGACCATTCCTCTGTAGGTGAAGAGCTTGTCGCTGAGCTGTTTGTACTCGTGCTGAGCCATGTTTTAGGAACAGATATGCTGGGAAATGCTACTAATCTCTAATCTCACCCAGTCCAGTTTATATAGTGCTGATTTGTGAGCTTTCTGCTAACCTTCGAACTCAGTAAAAGGATCTTATCACCTGTATTTATCTTCTAAAGAGTAAACATACGAGGCACGAATCTGATGTTTTCATCACCTGAGTTACGCAAAACTCAAACTTGTCAACAATTTTTTTCTTCTTTTTTTTTTATTAGACTTTGAATTCAGGAAATATTGAAAGTTAAAGTTTTGCATTTTTCCCATTTGCTTACTAGGTGGAATATCCAGTGTGATTGAAATTCTAGTCTCCATTGTGATGTCATCAGTGCAGTGTGTCTCCAATGGGCCATTGTGATGTCATCAGTGCAGTGTGTCTCCAATGGGCCATTGGCGATGTCACCATAAAAACTTGTCACTTGTAAGCCATTATGATGTCATCAATGCAGACTGTCATTTCTGAGTCATTATGATGTCATTACTGTAGCCTGTCATGTATGGGTCATTGTGATGTCGTCAGTGCAGACTGTCTCTAATGGGCCATTATGATGTCATCAATGCAGCCTGCCATTTATAAGCCATTGTGATGTCATCAGTGCAGACTGTCTCCAATGGGCTGTTGTGATGTCATCAATGCAGACTGTCTCCAATGGGCCGTTGTGATGTCATCAGTGCAGAACGTCTCCAATGGGTCATTGTGATGTCATCTCTGAAGGCTGTCACGTGTGGGCCATTGTGATGTCATCAGTGCAGCCGGTCACTTATGGGTCATCGTGGTGTCATCAGTGAAGCCTGTCATGTATGGGTCATTGTGATGTCATCAGTGCAGAGTGTCTCCAGGTGGCCATTGTGATGTCATCAATGCAGAAAGTCATTTATAAGCCATTGTGATGTCATCAGTGCAGCCTGTCACTTATAAGCCATTGTGATGTCATCAGTGCAGGCTGTCACTAATGGGTCATGGTGATGTCATCAATGCAGCCTGTCACTTACTGGCCATTGTGATGTCATCAGTGCACCCTGTCACTTATGGGTGCCATCAGCGCCAACCTTTCCGTTCATCCCTCCTTAAAACCATTCACTGTGGAGCTTCCTGAATCCTGCTTCATTAAACTGCAAGACAGATCTAACAGTTGACCCAAAGAACATGACCGCATGTGAGAGCACTCCTCCAGCTTACCTTTCACTTTTCAATCGCAGTTCAAACTAATATCACATGTCTGCTTATGTAACACATGAGCCCAAGGTCTCCATGCCCAATGCTAAGCGTGGGCTAGAGGGGTATAAAGTGTGTGTAGTGCTGTGCAGACTTGTTTTTTTTGCTGTTTTTTGGAATTTTTGATAGGAAAAATTGGAAGTGCAGACTCAAACCTATCGATATGATTTAAATACAATTCATTACATATCTAATTATGTAATTCAGTACATAATTACATTAAAATAGCACTGCAAAATCACAATAATAACTCTAGGCTACTAAGGATTAAGTCTGTAGGACCTGCTTGCTCTTAGCTCTAGCTGCTCTCTAGCTCCACCTGCTGGAGGAACTGGGCAGCTTTAAGTGACTAAAGTGGGCTAGAGGGGTATAAAGCCCCCCAGCATTGGGCTGTGGAGCAGTGGAGCTGCGTTCTCTGGAGTGATGGAGCTCCATCCAGTACCTTTGGCTCACTTCCATTATATTACACTTATCTGAGTTATACTGCCCTTTTCCGATTCACAGGTCATCTCGCTCCCTAAACGTCGGCCTCTTATCTTACGCAGATGATTAGACAGTCATTATCACAGAGCAGAGGTCGGTGTAAAGTCATCCAGAGATCAGTAAGAGCAAATGTAACAGCAGCTTACAGGTCAGAGGTGTCGGATCTTGGTCCTGTCCACCTGTCCAGCATGTTTTAGTCTTTTCCTACAGTGATATCTTCATTTTGCCTTTTCACAGGGCGTCTTAATGAGCTGACGAGTCGAGTCAGGAGTGTTAGAACCGACAATACACAAACAATGTGGAAAATAACCCTGGAAATCAGCCACAGTGGACCTTCTGTGACTCAATACAACCTTCATTTCATGCACGACACAAAGGGACAAATGCAAGCACTTGCTCAAGTGGACCATCTAGGGGGTCCTGAGGACCACTGACACTGGAGAACCATTTTAGCTCCCGAAAGAACCAAGTATGTAAAAGAGACGTGTACGAAATCATTTACCTTTTTGAGGGTTCTTTCTGGAACATCTAGATTCTTTAAACGTTTAAAAGGTTCCTCACACTGACACTTCTCATTTGACAAAAATGGTTCTCTGAAACAGTCGTTCTCAAACTGGTTCTCAGACCCCAGCTGGTGCAGATTTTTGCTCCAACCATCCATTAAAAGGTTCAAAAATAGTTATCACACATTTTTAAGAGTGATGTCCTACAGAAAGCTGATTATGTCTGCTAACATTCTGATATAAAAACTCAGCGGCTTAGATGAACAGCAGACATAATCATATTAAAGTAACTAAAATAATTAAATGATCATTTCTCTCTTTGGGAGAGGTTTCAGAAAGAGGGCTTGGAATAAGTGTTCACACAAAAAAACACAGCTGAGCTCAAAGAACAGGGGAAGTCCACAGAGTTAATATTGCTACATTATTAAATGATGTAAACAGACTCGTTCAGAGCGGCTCAGAGTCGTTCAGAGTGGTTTGGTGTGAAACGCTCTGTTCTAGATAAACTTACCGAGTCAGAACTGTTCACAGTGGTGGTGATAGGAACCAGACGTCCACCTCTAAAAGCTCCCTCACAGAAAGTTCCTACATGAAATGGTTATGAATTCACTGTCTGATGACTGAGACACTGTTTTATGATCGTTTAGAGAACTTAAACTCCATTCATGGTGGAGGGATACATAACATGTAGGGGATAGAGACTGTGTAGAGTGGGTATATATTGAGTATATAGAGTATGTAGAGTGGTTATATATTGATTATATAGAGTATGTAGAGTGGGTATATATTGAGTCTGTAGAGTATGTAGAGTGGGTATATATTGAGTCTGTAGAGTTTATAGAGTGGGTATATATTGAGCATATAGAGTATATAGAGTGGGTATATATTGAGTCTGTAGAGTATGTAGAGTGGATATATACTGAGTCTGTAGAGTATGTAGAGTGGGTATATATTGAGCATATAGAGTATATAGAGTGGGTATATATTGAGTATATAGAGTATGTAGAGTGGGTATATATTGAGTCTGTAGAGTATGTAGAGTGGGTATATATTGAGCATATAGAGTATATAGAGTGGGTATATATTGAGTCTGTAGAGTATGTAGAGTGGATATATACTGAGTCTGTAGAGTATGTAGAGTGGGTATATATTGAGCATATAGAGTATATAGAGTGGGTCTATATTGAGCATATAGAGTATATAGAGTGGGTATATATTGATTATATAGAGTATGTAGAGTGGGTATATATTGAGTCTGTAGAGTATGTAGAGTGGGTATATATTGAGCATATAGAGTATATAGAGTGGGTATATATTGAGTCTATAGAGTATGTAGAGTGGATATATATTGAGTATATAGAGTATGTAGAGTGTGTATATATTGAGCATATAGAGTATGTAGAGTGGGTATATACTGAGCATATAGAGTATGTAGAGTGTGTATATATTGAGTATACAGAGTATGTAGAGTGTGTATATATTGAGTCTGTAGAGTCTGTAGAGTGGGTATAAATTGAGCATATAGAGTATGTAGAGTGGGTATATATTGAGTATATAGAGTATGTAGAGTGTGTATATATTGAGCATATAGAGTATGTAGAGTTGGTATATATTGAGCATATAGAGTATATAGAGTGTGTATATATTGAGCATATAGAGTATGTAGAGTGGGTATATATTGAGTATATAGAGTATGTAGAGTGTGTATATATTGAGTCTGTAGAGTATGTAGAGTGGGTATATATTGAGCATATAGAGTATATAGAGTGTGTATATATTGAGTCTGTAGAGTATGTAGAGTGGGTATACATTGAGCATATAGAGTATATAGAGTGTGTATATATTGAGTCTGTAGAGTATGTAGAGTGGGTATATATTGAGTATATAGAGTATGTAGAGTGTGTATATATTGAGCATATAGAGTCTGGTATAGTTAGAGCGATTAAAGTGAGTATGTTATGCAGTTCTGGTGACTCTGCTTCTTTATGTGGTGCAGTTTTAGTGCAGACTGGAAATCTCTGTGGACAGTGCTGTGCTGCCATCTAGTGGTCATTGTAATGATTACACTAAATAATTGCATTATTGCATATTCTTTGCATAATTTTACTCATAAAAGCAAGATAGAAAAACATAAATGAAATTAGAAATATAATTAAAGTTTTTCCTTTGTTTTCCTAATTTCTTTAGAGTGAGTGAGTGAGTGAGGGAGTGAGTGAGGGAGTGAGTGAGGGAGTGAGGGAGTGAGTGAGTGAGTGAGGGAGTGAGGGAGTGAGTGAGTGAGTGAGGGAGTGAGTGAGGGAGTGAGTGAGTGAGGGAGTGAGGGAGTGAGTGAGTGAGTGAGGGAGTGAGGGAGTGAGTGAGTGAGTCAGTGAGAGAATGAGTGAGTGAGTGAGTGAGTGAGTGAGGGAGTGAGTGAGTGAGGGAGTGAGTGAGGGAGTGAGTGAGTGAGTGAGTGAGGGAGTGAGGGAGTGAGTGAGTGAGTCAGTGAGAGAATGAGTGAGTGAGTGAGTGAGTCAGTGAGAGAATGAGTGAGTGAGTGAGTGAGTGAGTGAGGGAGTGAGGGAGTGAGTGAGTGAGTCAGTGAGTGAGTGAGTGAGTGAGTGAGTGAGGGAGTGAGTGAGTGAGGGAGTGAGGGAGTGAGTGAGTGAGTGAGTGAGGGAGTGAGGGAGTGAGTGAGTGAGTCAGTGAGAGAATGAGTGAGTGAGTGAGGGAGTGAGGGAGTGAGTGAGTGAGTGAGTGAGGGGGTGAGGGGGTGAGTGTGTGTATGTGGTCTTTCCGGTGTGTATAGTGTTTACAGTGTGTGTACTGTGTGTGGTCTGTGTGTGTTATGTGATATTAGCTCAGATCTGGGTTTAGATGGGGGGTCTAATAGAGGGGGGATTGTTAGGATTTTAAGCCCAAACTTAAGCGCTCTAATTCAGCCGAGACCAACCTGCTCTCTCTCCTCTGACCGGTCCTTTCCCACATATAGGTCACCTAATCCCTGTAGGGCTCAGTCCACCCCCCCAACTCCCCCCAAGAAGGATTAACAGACAGAGCATCAGCAGAACCAGCTGAGCACCACAATAAACTCAAACTGCAGATATTTTCTGAAATTCAAATGAACCGCCTAAAGTATCATAGCAACCACCTAGCAACCACCTGACAACTGTCTAGCAACACCCTAGCAACATAGCAACCACCTGGAACACCATCGTAACTGCTGTTTGCTAATTCTATTTAGTATTTTGAAAAGAGGAATTCCACCAATTATTCAAGTTTCCTCCATAATTCAGTGTGTGGGGTGTAAATGTGTATTTTATATATTATATATATATTCTAGAGATTTTTATTACCTTCATTATAGATGCTAATTTTAGCTATTTTAAGTTTAGTCTGATATTATTTTTATAAAATCCTTATAATTAAAATGTATTTAAATTAAAACTTCATTCTGAATTTTAATTTTATTAGAATTTAATTGTTTTGGATTTAAATTTTTACAGTTTTATTCAGGATTTTTTAAACTAAATTCATTTTATAATCTCTATCGTTTCCCACTGATAATCTGAAAGAGCACCATCATCATATAAGAATAATTATATATTTATCTAGTACACAGTTGCTTTTATATTATTGAATTACTGTGTGTCTTGTAGCAGGAGTAGCTCACAGTGAACCCGCCTACAGGGGGCGCCGTATTTGCGCTGTTTATGTTGGGATCCGCTCCTAAAGAGCCTGCGGGGGGCTGCCCCCAGACCCTTTGTGTAAAACAGGGAGCCGTGTGGTTGGCGTGTTAAAAGGCTCTTTTCATGCGGGCCGTAAAGCGATGCCGGGTGTTTCCTGGCCGCTCCGCGCCGGGACGTCTCCGGTTTACTCCAGGGATCCGCGGAGCGAGGGAGCGAGGAGAAAGGGAGGCAGCTGGGCACTGGGAGCGAGGGATGAATGGAGGAAAGGAGAGAACTCTGAGAAACCACAAACAAACAAAGGTGTTGTCTCCTGTTGATGCTGTCGTTCTTCCCCTTAATCCCAACTCAGGGCACCAAATAATCCAGCGGTGCCTTAAAGCGATAGTCCCCCACCCCCACCACCCTCCCCCACCTTACCCCACCACCTGCCCCCCCACTTTACCCCACATACAGTCCAGCAGCCAAGACGAGTTTGTTTCTGTACCCTCTTAAAGAAGATGGTTCTTTAAGGGTTCTAAGTAAAGACAGTGATTCTGTACAGAACCATGAACACCCAAAGAACCATTTGCATGCTTACGGTTCTTTGCATGGTGAAACGGTTCTTTAGATTGGATCTATAAAGCACCAAAAAGGGTTCTTCTGTTGTTACGATGTAAAGCTTGTAGCAGTAGCAGAACATGTTTTTGTGCTATATAGATCCCTTTTCAAAAAGGTGCTGTATAGAACCATAAACAACACATTCTCCATCAATCTGAAGAACCATTTCACCGTGCAGAGAACCTTAAGCATGCAAATGGTTCTTTGAGTGTTCATGGGCCTGTATAGAATCATTGACCTTACTAAAGAACCTTGCAGAACCATCTTTTTTCAGAGTGTAGTTTTAACTGTGGAATGAGAACAAATAATGGAAACTTGTACCCCACCAATTAGCATGGTGCTAACTAACGGGCCCCAGGGGAAGTCCATCCGTTTTTCAAAATTCTTGTATAATTTCTGAGTTTCATTCAAATCAGTATGATGTAATGCTGACATCTTCACTCTGACACCAATTACTGCCTCAGTACCGTCTTTTAACACACAGACTGAAAGTGGGCGTGGCTTAAAGCAGAAATGAAGGCTGATAGTGGGTAAATTTACTGATTAAGAAGTGTTATTGAAGATAATGACATGAATACTGAATGTAATTCAGACAGCAAACGTCTCGTCTGACAGACAGCAATTAAATTAGGGGTGAAACTCACCTCTAATCAGTATTGACAGGGTTTTAAACCAGGAGTACAGCTGAGAAGCGAGAAGCACAGCGATCTTTTACTGATAAACAAAATAAGGACATTAAAATACAGGAAGGTGCTTTTTCAGCTGCACTGATTTAGAAATAATAGAATGGATTATAATTAAACTACAACAAATAATGAACTAATTTATGGCTGGAATACAGTTTTAAGGCTTTCAAATGTAAAAAATGATTCTGAATGGTAGTGAAATGTGAGTTTTGATGATGCACTGAATCATTTATAAATGAATCAAACTAAATAGTAGTGAAATGTGAGAATCGATGATACACTGAATTGTTTAAAAAAGAATCAAACTGAGTGGTGGTGGAACATAGGATTTGATGGTGCACTGAATCATTTCCTAGAGAATCAAATTGAATAGTGGTGAAATATAAGAGTTAACCTGTGATGGACTGGCGAACTGTCCAGGGTGTATCCTGCCTTCCGCCCAATGACAGCTGGGATAGGCTCCAGCACCCCACTGCGACCCAGAAGGATAAGCGGTTTAGATGATGTATGTATGTATGTATGTATGTATGTATGTATGTATAAGAGTTAATGATGCACTGAATCATTTATAAAAGAATCAAACTGAATAGTGGTGAAATTTGAGATGATGGTGCACTGAATCATTTATAAATGAATCAAACTGAATAGTAGTGAAATGTGAGAATCGATGATGCACTGAATTGTTTAAAAAAGAATCAAACTGAGTGGTGGTGGAACATAAGATTTGATGGTGCACTGAATCATTTCCTAGAGAATCAAATTGAATAGTGGTGAAATATAAGAGTTAATGATGCACTGAATCATTTATAAAAGAATCAAACTGAATAGTAGTGAAATGTGAGAATCGATGATGCACTGAATCATTTATAAAAGAATCAAACTCAATAGTGGTGAAATTTAAGATATGATGGTGCACTGAATCATTTTTCAAGTTTTGAAGTTTTTGAAGAGTTTTATTGTCATATGCACAGCAGAAACAGGCAGTTACACTGTGCAATGAAATTCTTACTTCGCTGTTCCTCCATTCACCAAATATAATCTTAAAAAAAAAGAAATATAAAAAATATATATTAAATACACAGAATAAGTAGAAATAAACTACTAACAATGGTAAAAAAGTAAAAAAAGTAGTTATTTGTGCAAAGTTGAAAGAAGAAATTAAAGTTACGTGTGCGTATGTGAAAGTATGTACAGCAGCGGTCCATAAGGTGCATGTTGCAGATGTAAACAGTCGTAATATTATTTAGAATATTTAGATTCTATGGTTCACTGAATCATTTTTTCTTAAAGGACTGGACTAAATGGTGGTGAAATGTGAGATTTTAAAATGCACTAAATCATTTCCTAAACAATCACATTGAATGATATTTAGATTCTATGGCTCACTGAATCATTTCTTAAAGAATCAGACTGAATGGTGGTGATATGTGAGATTTGATGGTGCACTGAACCATTTATCAAAGAATCAAACTAAACGATGGAGAAACGTAAGATTCTATGCTGCACTGAATCATTTCTTAAAGAATCAAACTAAATGGTGGTCAAATATTACAGAATCAAACTAAATGAAAGGATCTAACTAAGAATTTAAGAAATAGAGATTTAGGAATTAAAGGAACTGAACTGTTTGGTGGTGAAACGTGAGATTTGATGCTGCACTGAATCGTTTCCTGAAGAATCGTGAGGTCAGAGATTTACACTCTGTAATAATCAGCATCAGTAGGCGCTGTGTAAACTGAAGCTTCTCTCAGTGGGATTGCGCAATCACCGAGGGAAACCTGTTCAGGATTAACGGCCAGAGGAAACGCTGGGGGGAGGAGGGGGGTGCATTTTTACCCACAGCCTCATCCAGCGCGCGCGCACACACACACACACACACACACACACACACACACACACACACTCACACACACCCTGTGTCAGAGTCAGTATGCAGTGGGCTCTACACTCAGCAACTTCTTAAAGGGAAACTTTTACAACTTACACCTTTAAAAATTAGGACTACTTTGAGTCTGTCGTGGGGTAAGTCATCACCACCTCTGTCTTCTGTCGAGTCACGTTCATCCAGTTTAATGTACACTAAATTTTCATAATCTCTGTATAACTCAGTGTGTGAGGTGTAATCAGAGTGATTCAGAGAGGTTTGGTGTGAAATGGTTCAGATGTCTTTACAGTGGTGGTGATAGGAACCAGGGGTCGCCATGACTACAACACAGATATAGACATTTTATTTACTATCCAGAACCACCAGTGAACCTACACGAGTCTTCTGAGTCTATATGGAATGTTGATGATGGAAAATAGTGGAAAATCTGAAATAATAAGTTTTCTTTGGGGACTATTTTGCCTCACAGCGCCCTGCATGTATCCCTCCACCATGAATGGAGTTTAAGTTCTCTAAACTAACATAAAACAGTGTCTCAGACATCAGGCAGTGAATTCATAACCATTTACTGTAGGAACTTTCTGTGAGGGAGCTTTTAGAGGTGGACGTCTGGTTCCTATCACCACCACTGTGAACAGTTCTGACTCGGTAAGTTTATCTAGAACAGAGAACCACTCTGAACCACTCTGTTTACATCTTACCCACTTAACTATAGACATTTCTTCCAATCAGTGGAGTTTCTCTTTCAATACAATTTAATTACTAGCTAATATGCTAATGTAATGCTAATAGTTTACGTCTACTGATGTATTGCTGCTCTCACTTCTCACTTCTTTGAATTTTCAGCTCCACCTTAAATGATGCAGCTCTTACATTGAGGCACCTGACGCTTCAGCATGTAACAGCTGCAGCATTTAAGGTGGAGCGGCTAATTTGAATAAGTCTAAGTAGTTTCTATGATGACGCACTAAGTGGTTCCTCTGAACCCCTACAGGAGCTTTTAGTCAACACTGGGTTTCGGGAGCTCCTTTTACTTCTATGTGGACCATCATTTCATCAGCCTGCTGGAGGATGGCTTTACTCTGCTCGACTCTACCCACTTCTGCTTGTTTCAGTGGGTTGGCTAACGGTCTGCAGGGCGAAAGCTGCAGGAGGAAATGCTCTCAAAGTGCCTGGGGCGGCGTGATGAATAGAGGAAGTGTGAGGAGTCACGCTAGATCGAGCTAGAGGCGAAGGGTGCGTGCTTTTTAACAGTTTTCACTATTTAGCTTTGACCACAGCAGCCATAGAGTTATCTAGATATTCTTAACTATATGGGTGTTTATACCTTTAACTGTATAGATTTACCTATCATGGCTTTACCTTTAACTATATAAATTTAGCTATAGCACATTCAGCCATACTATAGTGTCTATACCTTTAACGATAACCCTATAGCTGTAGTGCTTATAGTTTTAACTATATAGCTTCAACTATAGCCTTTATATAGTTTAAACAATATACGTTTATCTAAAGCGCTGATTTTCTTAACTGCTCTGCTTTTAATTATAGTGTTTATAGCTGTAACTATATACCTTTAACTGTAGTGCCTACTGCTATAACTATAATAGCTCTATCTATAGTGTTCATAGCTTCAACTGTATAACTTAAACTATAGTGCCTATAGCTTCAGCTATATAACTTTAAATATAGTGCTTATGGTTTTAGTTATATAATTTTAACTAAAGTGCCAATAACTTTAGCTAAATAACTGTAGTGCTTATAGCTTTAACTGTATAACTTTAACTATAGTGCCTATAGCTTTAGCTATATAACTGTAGTGTTTATGGCTTTAGCTACATAACTTTAAATATAGTGCTTATAGCTTTAGCTATGTAACTTTAACTATAGTGCCTATTGCTATAACTATATAGCTCTAACTATAGTGTTTGTAGCTTTAACTGTATAACTTTAACTATAGTGCCTATAGCTTTAGCTATATAACTGTAGTGTTTATGGTTTTAGCTACATAACTTTAACTATCGTGCCTGTAGCTTTAGCTATACAGCTACAACTATAGTGCTTATAGTTTTAGATATATAACTTTAACTATAGTGCCTATTGCAATAGCTATATAGCTCTAACTGTATTGTTTATAGCTTTAACTGTATAACTTTAACTAGAGTGCCAGTAGCTTCAGCTATATAGCCTTCACCATAGTGCGTATGGCTTTAGCTATATAACTTTAACTATATTGCCTATAGCTTTAGCTATATAGCTCTAACTATAGTGTTTATGGCTTTAGCTATATAGCCTTAACTATAGCACATATAGCTTTAGCAATATAGCCTTAAATATAGCCTTAAATACAGAGCCTGTAGCTTTATAACTTTGACTATCATACCTGTAGCCTTAACTCGTGTTTATAGCTTTAGCTGTATAGCTTTATCTATAGTATCCATACCTTTCTCTGCAGAAGAACCTTCAGACTATGATGCCCACAATGCACCACAGCAGCGTGTACTGACCCCATCCGCCAGACCATGTTCTCCGGACCCTAAAGGATGTGACCGGACCGCTTCACTGTCTTCAGGATGACCATGAGGAGGCTCTGTCGGGCCCTGCCTTTGGCCCTGGTGACCACCTGCGTCTTCGGCGTTTTCCTGCATTTGCAGATGCGCACCAAGGACAGCCCGAAGCTCCCCAGTGAAGGGATGCAGGGGAGGAAAAAACCTCTGAGGCTACAGGACATTTTCATCGCCGTGAAGACCACGGGCCGTTTCCACGGCAGCCGCCTCGCACTGCTGCTGGACACATGGATATCCAAGACCAAGGGGCATGTGAGTACCCTTATTCAGTCTGTATGCACTTTCAGACACAGCGTGGTGCAAATGGTGCACTGCTGCTCATGTCTGTTTCCTAGCAACCGACCATACACACACAGCTGAAACGTAAAAAACATATAATCAAAATCACGTTAAAATGTGAGTTAAGCTGCTGTTACTGATGTAAAAAAGACCAAACAGAACTAAAGTGTGATAAACTGTGAGTTGTGAATACTGTGAGAGCGCCCCCTGCTGTTTATCAGAGCGCCGCCGCTCCCCAGTTTCAGTCTCCATTTCCCAAACGCTTTAGCTGAGCGCGCTAACGTTACTCCTCCTAATAAACAGACACACGTTCAGCTCCGTCTCCTCATTATTCACCACCATCACTGTAATATTTCATCATCAACATTAACACACGAAGGTGATCAGAGGGGCGGTGGAGATCGAGTCTGCAGCGTCTGAGATCTTTAAAACGCAGAGTTAGAAAAGAAAATCATCTCACAGTGAAAGCAGCGTTTTACAGTAGAGATAAATGGAGCTCATTATGCTGGTAGTGAACTATGCTGCTGACTCAGCTGCCTAAAAACCATAGAAACGGACCTTAAACAGAAGTGAGGACCCTGTTGGGGTTCATCCTAAAGTTAGGACAGGATTTAGGAGGTTTAGTCTAGTTAGGATGTTTGTGTGATGCTGTTTTCTGATCTGGAGTTCATGATGAGATCATGAAGGTAGGAACTGTACAGTGCTTTGCATCATATTGTAGTGAATTACATTGCATCGTATTGTTTTACATCATTTTGTATCATATTTTAGCATATCTTATTGAATTACTTTGTATTATATATTGATTTACAATATATTGTTGCATGCTGCATTGGCACACAATATATATCACATCACAATGTATTATAATATATATTGCATGACATTATAATATAGCATTTTCTTGTATCACAGAGAATCACACTGTATTGTAACACACTTATTTGTATTGAGTTGTAGTGAATTATATTATATTGTAATGCATCCTATGGCATATTGTATTCAAGTCGTATCACATGTAATTCTAACATATCGCGTCGTATCACATCAAATTACATTGCAGTGATATATTAGAAAGCATTATATTACATTATATTATACTGTATCACATCTTATTACATCAAATCACTTCACACTGTATTGTAACCTCGCAAAACGAGCTCATTAGCATCAGCAGCTCAAACACCAACTCAGAAACGAGTGATCATCACCCAGACTGTGTTTAAAACCCACCTGTTAGACACCGAGACCCCTGAGTGAGTCACTGTACAGTATTTAGACTCCAAATGACTTAATTCTGAGATTATTTGTGTTATAATAAACTAAGACGGACATCTTTTAGCTGGACGTTGTCTGCGTGGTGCCTGGACAGCGTTTCTACAGGCACATTCTCTCTCTATTGTGCTCTTATCTCTGAGTGGCTTGTCAAAGTAAATTCCCAACATGCAGCTTAACATGCAGCACTGAAGAGCGTCCACCACTCTAAATATACGAAGGCCGGTCAGATTGGCTGGACGCTGGCCAGTCCAGCAGCCTTGACAGATAGCGGAGGTGTCGGGAAAGCTTCATTTGGCCGAAGTGCTGTCGAATAAAACTGATGCCATGTCTTCCATTTAGAGTGAAGAGAAGGGGAACGATGATCAATTTCACTTTAATAACGTTTCTTTTGTTACAGTTAAATCAAATATATGCTAAATACGTTTGAAGAGTCACATAAAAGCCTCACCACATCTGCAGGTTTAAAACTAGAAGCTTCAAAAGAACAAGAGCGGATTGTTATCTGTGTTTTAGGCAGTGTGTGAAACACCCCCTGGTACTCGAGGATCCCATGTTGGCTGGTTACTCCAGCGGCTAACTGCTAAAGTGTCTGTTTTATCAGCTGTTCTCCTGTAGAGTCTCTGTTCTAGTGCGGTTCTGCGCTCTTCCTCACAGTAACTGAGATCTTCCTCGTCTCCTCTTCTGTCTTCAGTGTGTGAAATGAGGAACAGTCACTCTTCACTCCAAACTCTTGGGAAACTGGGCGAGTTTTCAGATTTACAGATCTGCTGCAGCTCATTGGAAAGTTTTTCAGAGGAATCCAGGCAGAGTTACAGTTTCTAGGCTATGAAGGACCAACTGGGTGAACCAGTCTGCTACAGCGCCACCCTGAGGCAGAGCAGTGCTACAGCTCTAGTTAGTTAAGATCACCAGAGACAGAAGCTGATTGTGGGGGAAGCAGATAAACAATCTGAATTTGGGTGCCTGTTTTTATTACGGATAGCATAACATCATAATATGTTTCTTTTCAGGGACCCCCAGAGTTTTGATTTGGAGACATTCAGGGGGTAATTCTGCACCTTGGGTTTAGGGTACCGTTACCCACTAAAAGACTCTAACGCGTTTACCACCTGCTGCTCGTCACACAGTAACACTGAACACTGACTGCGGTCTTGAATTTAACATGCAGCCAAGTCACGTTGTGTACCTTCCCAATATCTATGGCTATGAATAAACAGACTCTTTTGTTTTTTGGCACTTTCCCCAGTTTTCTTTCTTACTTTGTCAATTCCATTCCCACCCACTTGCCCAGTCTTCCCCAATCACAAGACGCCACCAACTCTAGGAGGGTAAAGCCTTCATCTTTTCAAACTGCTGCTAAAGCACTGCTGCTTGGAGGAGACCCATAGCTGCTAATTATGTTATGTTAGCCTGTGCTGTCTGGCATCTCGCTGAGTGATGGGGAGAGGGAGGACAATCCTACAGAGAGAGAGAGAGAGAGAGGGCAGTGATGATCTCTTGAATTCCTGGTTATGGATGAATGTGGAATCACCGTGGGTCAAACTCATGATCTCCTGATAATAGGGCCAATGCTTAGACGCAACTCAGGAGCCATTTTTTTGGCAAATTCCTCTGGGTTAGCAGTGCTTTTAGCCATGGAGACCATATTTGCCTCTCTTTCTCTCTAATGAGCGAATCCAGCATTTCTTCAAAAATTCTTTAGGTTCTCCATCTGGAGATAACAGCCCTCACTGTGGTTCGCTGGAGCTCCAGAGCTTAAAATGGCTTTGTAACCCTCTCCAGACGTATCTATTTCCATAACTGTCTTTCTTCTGGAATTTCATTTGAGCGCAGGACAGCGTGCTGCTTGTCGAGACCTCTTACCCTGCATTCACACCGGCAGTGACGTGGCAAAGCGGCCAGACGTCATTCATTTTCAATTAGAGATGTCATTTCCAGTGGCAGGAGGTGGCGCAAACATTGGAGTTTAACTTTATTCAAATAAGGATGAGGCGATTACCAATAAGAACGGAGCATTGAGCAGCGTGGTTTGCACTTTATCTCCGCCACTGTGAAACAGTGCGCTCTGTTTTTGGTTCCTAGATAATGGTTCCTACTAGATGGACAGTAGTTACTAAGACCAAATACTGTTTTCCCTCACATACTAACTTCACAGACACGGTGATCAAATAGCGCAGAAGTGATTTCTCACCAGGATTTTTAATTCTAGCGGGAATGCATCTGATTTGTGTTTGGTGTCAGTGAAACCACGGCAACCAACAGTCTGCTTGAGTTCAGAAACGCCCACAGGCGATGAGCGACCAGTGATTTGGGGTGACGAAGCAAAAGGTCGCTGCCGGTGTGAACGCAGGGTTAGCCTTGGCTGGAAATGTTCTATTTAAGTGGTATTTTAACAGACTGGCAGTAACCGAGCCTGTGGGTCTGCATTAACTGGTCTCAGGTGTGTCTTTGTATTGAATTTGATTTTGTTTAAAGTTCTGAAACAACAATTTGGGTCAAATATGAAACAGTAGAAGAGATCCGGGGGTGCAGATACTTTTTCACAGCCCTGTAGAACAATGCAAATGAAGGAATAGAGTCTGTTTTCAGTCCAGGTGTTAGTGTTTCAGTGAGGTGTGTCTGTGTGTGTGTGTGTGTGTGTGTGTGTGTGTGTGTGTGTGTGTGTGTGTGTTTGCACAGGAAACAGCAATGTGTGTGATAACAGAAACAGGAAGTTCTTCTGACAGAGAGAGGAAGTGTACCAAGACAGGAAGTGGAGCAAAG
>NW_023495965.1:1102500-1105000 GCF_904425465.1 Colossoma macropomum | reverse complement strand
TCTAGTTTACTACACTGTTCATCTAGTTTACTACAGTGCTAATCTAGTTTATTTCAGAGCTAATTTAGTTTATCACGGCGCTAATCTAGTTTACTATAGCACTATTCTAGTTTTTTACAATGTAATCTGGTCTACTACAATTTTAATCTAGTTTATTACAGCATAATCTGATTTATTACAATTCTAATCTAGTTTACTACACTGTTCATCTAGTTTACTGCAGTGCTAATCTAGTTTACTACTGAGTTAATCCAGTTTACTATAGCACTAATCTAGTTTACTACAATCTTAATCTATTTGTTACTAAAGCCCTAATCTAATTTTCTACATTGTTAATCTAGTTTGCTGCAGCGTTAATCTAGTTAACTACAGTTCTAATCTAGTTTACTACAGAGTTAATCCAGTTTACTATGATCCTAATGAAGTTTACTTCAGTGGTAATCTAGTTTATTCCAGTGCTAATCTAGTTTATTATGGTGCTAATCTAGTTTACTACAGCACTAATCTAGTCTTCTACACTGTTAATCTAGTTTACTGCAGTGCTAATCTAGTTTATTACAACGTAATCTGGTTTACTACAATTCTAATCTAGTTTACTGTAGTGTTAATCCTGTTTATTACAACATAATCTGGTTTACTACAATTCTAATCTAGATTACCGCAGTGTAAATCCTGTTTATTACCGTTTAATCTAATTTGCTACAATTCAAATCTAGTTTACTAGTGTTAATCTAGTTTACTACACTGTTAATCTAGATTACTACAGTGCTAATATAGTTTACTACAGTGTTAATCTAGTTTACTACAGCACTAATCCAGTTTATTGGAACTTATTCTTGCTTACTTCATTGTTAAATCAGTTTACCACAAAAGTAGTGTATTTTCTGTGTTAAACTGTAATTAGTATATTTTTCGGTGCTAAACTGTAATTAGTATATTTTTCTGTGTTAAACTGTAATTAGTATATTTTTCGGTGCTAAACTGTAATTAGTATATTTTTCTGTGTTAAACTGTAATTAGAGTATTTTTGTGTTAAACTGTAATTAGTATATTTTCTGTGCTAAACTGTAATTAGTATATTTTCTGTGCTAAACTGTAATCAGAGTATTTTTATGTTAAACTGTAATCAGAGTATATTCTGTTATACTGTAATTATCGTATTTAGTATTCTACAGTATAAATATACTCTTCTCCAGCGTTAGTGTAGTTCACTACAGTGTGAGCCTGGTTTACTGCAGTTTGACTGTAATGTAATGTGACCTGTGACACTAACCGTGTTGTATGTTCACTGTGTAATGACGCAGGTGGTTGTGTCACGTGGACGATGATAACTATCTGAACCCGAAGCCGCTGCTGGACCTTCTCTCCACGTTCACTCCAGACACCGACGTTTACATCGGCAAACCCAGCCTCGACCGTCCAATGAGGGCAGTGGAGCTGCTGCAGGGAAACAAGACTGTTAGTATCCCTGTCTGTCCACTTCATCTTCCCATCATTGTCCACTTTCTTAGGTCAATCCGGTCTTCCTCAGCGTCCTTTCACAGAGAGCTGACGAGAGGGTGGATGAAATCGACTGAAGCGATCGGAGTGCACACTCTCTTATTCAGCAGCGGTGATTGCCTCGGCCTTGCCGCATTCTCTCGGGACGCGGTCACTGCACAGGTCACCGTGTGTGTGCAGCCTTTTAATGATGGCTTCTGCCCCGCGCTGCTCCATCACTCTAATAAATACAAACCTCTCTAATCCCTCCATCCCCTCAACAAAGGATGGAGAGATACAGCAGAAAAACACAAAACACAGCAGATCAGATTTCTATACAGTGGTGGTGATAGGAACCAGGCGTCGCCATGGCTACAACACAAAAGCTGCTATTCCACTGCAGGAAAATATCCAAAATCCTGTCTCTACTCGCTTTTGGGTCCAGCTACTTCATTTTCCACTGGAAAAAACATACATGGACATATTTTTATTTATATGAAATACATTCAAACACTTAAATGTATTTCAGAATATGTGCCCCATATTAACCAAATATATTTTTAAATACATTTATTTTAAAATGTATGTGGAAATTTTCACAGACAAAAATAACTGTGTAAATGTGTTTATCAAATCCATCTGAAAATGTATGAAAATATCCAGAATCCTGTCTGATGCTCTTCACTGTCTGATGCTCTTCACTGTCTGATACCTTTAGAGATGAATTTGTGTTCCAGTATCTTCATTTTAAATCTGATCAGATGATCCTTTATCAGGACAGAAGCGAGTGTTGTGGGTATTGATACTCTGTGAAAATGCAGTTATGATCTGATATCTTGTTTATGTGAAATACATTGTGTGTGAGAGTCTGACTGCAGACGTACATGGTCAATGTAAAGTACAGTGCAGATCACAGAAGAACGTTTAGTTACATCTGGAACCTTCATTACACTCAACTGAACACAGATAATAACTAATACTGATAAATACATTTTAATATATATTTAACAGATACATTTAT
>NW_023495965.1:1032500-1097500 GCF_904425465.1 Colossoma macropomum | reverse complement strand
TGAGAATTTGAGCTGCTCTATGTAAGCTTTGGGGATTTGGGGACCTCTCTGGTGGAAATGCGTGATTGCATGCAATGTGCAGACGAACACTTTGTAGCATCGGTTGTGTTCTAGACTCCTTCCCCGAGCAGAGGAACCTGCTGATTGAAAGAGAACTCAAAGAGAACTCAGTCTAAACTTGGTGAAGGAGCGTCTCTGAGGATGAGAGTGAATCATCTACTATTGCCATCAGATCTTCATCAGTGTGATGTTGATTCTGAGGTCATTTGAGGCCGAAACATCGAGCTGGACCTCCTTTTAGAGTCGGTATGTGACATTGATACGTAAAGACTTACGACGTGGCGTCCTGAAAAAAATGTGAACATGTATCCAAAAAGCACCTTTCTGAAAATGGTTCTATGTAGCACCAAAATGTTCTTCTTTTGTATCGATCTTGACATTGTAAGAATAGAAGAACCCTTTTTGGTGCTACGTAGAACCTTAACACATTCTCCAACAATCTGAAGAACTATTTCACCATGTAAAGAATCCTTTAATGATGTAAAGGGTTCTTTGAATGTTCATGACTCTGTATAGAACCATTTTTTGACTAAAGAACCCTTGAAGAGCGTGAATGAATAGACTAGTTTATGACAGTTAGATCTGCCAAACAGTGCTGATGATTCAGTCATCTGTGTTTATTTAATTAATCTCATTACAGCCGAATAAAGAGAATAACACTCTGTGTAGTTACACTGCAGAATGGAGACGACTCGGATTTAGACATTCAGCTCTTAAGGGAGCTCATATTAAAATGCTCTGGGGCTTAAAGGAGAGAGAGAGAGAGAGAGAGAGAGAGAGAATGTAAGTAAGCCCAGCTGGAGCTGATACCCTCAGATGGCAACATCTCAACACACACCTGCTCAAACACCCAGACTTTAATGAGGAACTGACTCTAAATGTAGGTATTGTGATATAAACTGAGTCTGTTCTACAGTTTCTCATTAGGCTGAATGAATAACTGACTCTAAATGTAGGTATTGTGATATAAACTCAGTCTGTTCTACAGTTTCTCATTAGGCTGAATGAATAACCGACTCTAAATGTAGGTATTGTGATATAAACTGAGTCTGTTCTACAGTTTCTCATTAGGCTGAATGAATAACCGACTCTAAATGTAGGTATTGTGATATAAACCGAGTCTGTTCTACAGTTTCTCATCAGGCTGAATGGATAGTGAATGACTCACTCACTACTCCACACGTTCCACCCACTCCACTGCTGTTCAGCTTGACTCCTCAGGTCTACAGAGGTCATCAAAACTCATGTTCCTCCTGAGAAGCTGTTCTGGTCTGGGCTCTGCCTCAACTGTAGAGGCTCAGGCCGTATGTGCACTAGTTGTGAAGACTCTACTCCTGCGATGAGACTTCATTAAGAGTGTGCACCTTCTGGTTCTGCTTCATGCTCCTCTATCCACACAGTTCAGCTCTAATGTTCAGATTAAATTGACTCTGACTCTTAGAATCCTCAACCTGGAGAAGCGACCGCTCGCCTCGATCCTGATCGTCTTCTATTGTTATAGTTGTTCCAGACCAATAATGATGACAACACCAACTGACCCAAAATCTCAGTATTTTTGCTTTTCTTTTGAAGAGAAATTCCACCAATGTTCTGATACAGGGTGGTTCAGAGTGGTTTGGTGTGAAATGGTTCAGATGTCTTTACAGTGGTGGTGATAGGAACCAGGGGTCAAAGTTTCAGTCTATTGCGAATTGGAATAGAAATGTAAAATTTGTTTGCTGGGTGTGTGAGTATATTGCCTGAAAACCATATATGACTTAAATATATCGCTGTTGTCAGAACAAAACCTCGTATCTCCAAAATGGTAACTTTACAGTAGAAGGAAAAAACCTACGTTACTTTTAATGTAATCAATGGAACCAGACTTTTTTCTAAGTCATTTTGGGTCGTTTTCTTTTAGTCCATTCATTGTGAAATTTACACACAATGTAAAGAACAACAGGCATTTTTTAAATTACGTCAAAAACTGAAAAACATCATAAATGAACATTTTCTTTCTGCCCTTTTGAAAAAGTAGGGCTGCAATACTCATCCACTGCCAACAGAGGGCGGCACTGCACCAGACAAGAACCTACTGTAATCTGATGATACAGTTCAGTGCAGTGTTAAAGGATGAGGGGCTGGTTGACTCGTCTCACGAGAGGAATAGAGGAGAAAAACACAATAAAACAATAACAAAATCACAAATAAAACATCAGTTATATAAAGAAATGAACACTGTTTTTTGGCCGTATCTGTAAAAATAGATCAGTGTTTTCCAGTCCAGTGTCCAGCTGCTCCAAACATAGGCTAGTTGTGCCGTAAGTGTTTACCAAGTTCAGGTTTATCACCTCTAAATCAGAACAAGCTGCACCACAAACCAGTTTAAATGTTGAGTTTAGTAGTCACTGAATATTTACACCCCCAGCTGGACTGGGTTGCGCCAGGTTTGTGTAAGTCTGTATTTAAGTTTTGGAATAAAGTCTTTCCTGAGTCCTCAGTTACACTCGTTAGTTTAAACTGTCCTTTTACTAAATCTGGTTGCACCACAGATCTGTAAGTCGTGTCTGAACTAGAACCAACTAACTAATGCAGCCATGGAAACACAGCGGCAGCTGCTCTGACTGAATATCCAGTCTAGAAGAGAACGATGTGTCCAGGTTAACCTGAATAGACTGATGATCTACAGCCGCTGACCGTCTATTCTTTAATATTTCACTGAGAAACCAAATACGCAGCTTTTTAAACGCCGGTTTCTGGATAACCGACACAACAGCAGCCTCAGTGTAGCCGACTGGGCTGCTGAGTCTCTGAGCTGGAGCTGTGGGCCTTCAGCTTCATGAGTCTAAACCAGGCTGACGATTAGAGCTACAGATACAGAGTTTAGAGTTTTAGCTTAGTTAAAAAAGTTTAAAAAGTCATGTTTTTGGTCTGTTTGTGTTTCTAACGGTTTCCCCAAAACTCACACCGGCTAAGGGGGTGTAAATATTTAGTAACTACTAAACTCGGCGTTAAACTAGTTTGTGGTGCAGCTTGTTCTGATTTACGCACAGCTGGTGCAGCTGACCACTGGTGTACGTTTTGGGGAAAGCCTCAGAAACACATTGGCTACTAATCTAGAAACGCTGCACGCTGTGATTTTCCTCACAGCTCTAATCGTCGCCCTGGTTTAAACTCTGAGCTCGAAGCTGAACAGTTTAACTTGGGCACGTCGTTCTCTTCTAGGCTGGATATTAAGTCAGCGCAGGCTGCTGTTGTGTTTCCATGGCTTCAGGTTTATAGATCAGCAGCCAGTTGCACCAGCTGAACGTTAAGCTCAATCGTAGCTTAGAACTTGGTACTATATAGAACCATCTACAGCACGTTCTCCGTCAATCTGAAGAACCATTTCACGATGCAAAGATTTCCTTAATCATGCAAAGTGTTCTTTGAGTGTTCATGATGTACATAGAACCATTTTCTTTACTAAAGAACCCCTGAAGAACCTTCTTTTTGTAAGAGTGCAGACTAGGTCATTATGTTAAAAACCTTACATGCCTGTTTATCTCTGAAACAGCAGCGGAACAGGTGAACCGTACGGGTTGACCCCTGAGTTAAGGTTCACTAAAGTACCTGCAAGAAAAGATACAACAGATTTCAAGTTTAATCAAAAGACACCGTTTTATTGTGAAAGATCAAAGTAAGTATGAAACAGTAGAAGGACACACGATAGCGCTGTTTTCTTTAGTTCATTTGAAAATGAATGAAGGTGACCGTTCAAAAGAAGCATGTCCCTCATGTGTGCTGGTCAAGTTCTCACGTCTCAACTGTTTTTGAGAACTGCTCTGTTTTGATCAGCTGTGGAAACCTCCTGATATTCACAGTTTTAAACACTGTGTCCACTCACTGTCCACTCTGTTAGACACTCCTACCTTGTCAGTCCACCTTGTAGATGTAAAGTCAGAGACGATAGCTCATCTGCTGCTGCACAGTTTGTGTCGGTCATCCTCTAGTCCTTCATCAGTGGTCACAGGACGCTGCCCACAGGACGCTGTTGGCTGGATATTTTTGGTTGGTGGACTATTCTCAGTCCAGCAGTAACACTGAGGTGTTTAAAAACTCCAGCTGCACTGCTGTGTCTGATCCACTCAGACCAGCACAACACACACTAACACACCACCACCACGTCAGTGTTACTGCAGTGCTGAGAATGATCCACCACCCAAATAGTACCTGCTCTGTGAGGGTCCATGGGGGTCCTGACCACTGAAGAACAGGGTGTAAAGAAACAGATGGACTACAGTCTGTAACTGTAACAGAGTGAGACTATATGGTGCTCTACACTGATGTATGCTGTACATATGATGCCATAAACAGTTGATTAAGCTGATTTCAGTGCTACCAGGTCTTCTAACTCTTATGTTCCAGTCTAACTGTGGGAAATGAGCCTCAGACCCGTAACACAGTGAACGTGCTGGGTGAATTATCCTAAATTAAACGGTCCTCTGTCTGCTCACTATCTGAGAAATTCATCACTGGAATCAGAATTAATTTAATTTCGGAGTCATCGTCCGTGCCCTCTGCGGCCGCTCTTTTTTTATCCGCAGTGGAATCGCGATGGTTCTGCCGCTCCCTGCTCACGCATTCATCACCTGCTGACGGCTCATTTAGCAGCACAGGTTTCTGCTCAGCCGTCTGCTCTCCTACCACAAAGCTGTGTGGTCTGCAGTCTGTCAGAGTGACTGTGTGGATCATATGAACATTATAGAGCTTTTTAAATGAAACAGTAGAAGCCATATCGCCCCCTATGCTTCCTGTAGTGTATTACAGTCTGTCAGAATGACTGTGTGGATCATATGAACATTATAGAGGCTTTTTAAATGAAACAGTAGAAGCCATATCGCCCCCTACGCTTCCTGTAGTGTATTACAGTCCGTCAGAGTGACTGTGTGGATCATATGAACATTATAGAGCTTTTTAAATGAAACAGTAGAAGCCATATCGCCCCCTACACTTCCTGTAGTGTATTACAGTCTGTCAGAGTGACTGTGTGGATCATATGAACATTATAGAGCTTTTTAAATGAAACAGTAGAAGCCATATCGCCCCCTACACTTCCTGTAGTGTATTACAGTCTGTCAGAGTGACTGTGTGGATCATATGAACGTTATAGAGCTTTTTAAATGAAACAGAAGAAGCCGTCTAAGCTTATTCAGAACAGAATTTGGATCTTTATGAGCTTATTATTGATTTGTTGATCTGAATAATAATAATAATAATAATGGAGCATGATTGATGTGACTTATACTCCATTTCATGTGTTTTCTTGTTCAAAAACAGACACAAACTGATTACAAATTACCGGTGGTTTTCTTTCCATATCAATTAAACACAACATCTAATCTCACATCATTAACAGAAAAAAACAATAATAAGGAGAAATGTTTTTGCGTGGGCCTTAAAGGGTTTAAACTGTTTAATAATGCAGAAATGTTGAAAATTTGATGCAATTTCCTTTTAGGCCACACAAACACATCAAAAGTACAAACCTTTTCGTTTATATCATATATCTACTCACAGTCTCGCTTCCATTACAGATGTGAAGATGTCATTTTAATAAAGTGCACATATGTATAACACTCAGAGCCTCTTTAGGGCAGCTTCTGTTTGTTTACATGTTTGTTTACGTTGCTGATATAGTGAGTGATCTCTAACCTCTTAAGGAGGCGTAACAGCTGGAGACGGAGGGTGACTGAGACTCTCCATTGTTTCTGCATTAGTTTTGGCACGCGCCTCAACTCGTCTCGCTGCTGCGCTCTGTTACCATGGAAACATGGCTGGAGTGCCAGAGTCAGTGATGGAGGGAGAGAGAGAATGAGGGAGAGATGGAAATAAAGAGAGAGAGAGAGAGAGAGAGAGAGACAGATGCAGCTCCTTTTGGTGCTTGGCCCCCTTTGAGTTACCGCCTCACCCTCCAGCAGTGCACAAATTAAAACATATTTCATCTGCTGCACTCTCCAGACTCGGGACTCCAGCTTCAACCTCCTCTCTCTTCTTTTTCCTCATCCTCTCTTATTCTTCATCCCTCTCCCCCTTTTCCAAAATCTGCATTTCAAAAATTTCTGCCTAAACAAATCTGCATTTTTAAAATTCTAAAATCTAAAAATAAATTATTTCTGAAGCAGAGAGCAGAGTGAACAGAGTGATCATCAGCAGCTTCTGTGTAGATCAGCGCTGTCATCTTTCATCTCATCATAACATGTTATTAGAGGGTCTGTTTGATTTTATTTATCCATAAAAGGTTTTTAAAAAGTCATATAATTTAATATGACGTCACACACACGCAGGTTGGAATCTCACCACCCAAAACTCCACACCTCCCTGCGTCCGTGGGTGTGGCCAAAGTTATTGAGAATTATATTATATATTATTTGAGGATTGACATCTTAGAGGTTACTTGACCTGTCAAAATTCCATTGTCCATTTACAGCCACTTTAGATCTTCCCTCCACTGTTGGCATGGTGGTCCCTGTTTGCCTGGCGGGGGCAGCGCTGGTCCTGTTTCAGTCCAAAGACAAACTTTTCTCCTGCTGGGTTCAATCCAGCTGCTTGTGTAGCCAATGTCACAGCCCAGTTAACCGAAGCCCTGATTGCTGACCTGAACCACTCTGTCCACTCAAACTGAACCACAGAGCCAGCCGATTTTTTTTTCTGTGCAGGGCCCGGTCCGGTCCAGTCTGATCTGGATGAAGTGGATTAGTGCAGGGGGTTTAAAATCCAGAACATCAGTAATTCAACCTAATGAGAAACTGTAGAACAGACTCAGTTTATATCACAATACCTACATTTAGAGTCGGTTATTCATTCAGCCTAATGAGAAACTGTAGAACAGACTCAGTCTATATCACAATACCTACATTTAGAGTCGGTTATTCATTCAGCCTAATGAGAAACTGTAGAACAGACTCAGTTTATATCACAATACCTACATTTAGAGTCAGTTATTCATTCAGCCTAATGAGAAACTGTAGAACAGACTCAGTTTATATCACAATACCTACATTTAGAGTCGGTTATTCATTCAGCCTAATGAGAAACTGTAGAACAGACTCAGTTTATATCACAATACCTACATTTAGAGTCGGTTATTCATTCAGCCTAATGAGAAACTGTAGAAACAGCTCTGCTAACTAAAATTCATTTGGTTCTTCAAGGGTTCTTTAGTATAGACAATGATTCTATAGAGAACAATGAACACTCAAAGAACCTTTTGCATGATTAAATGGTTCTTCAGATTGAAAGAGAACTTGTTGTATATGGTTCTATAAAGCACCAAAAAGGGTTGTTACGATGTCAATTTTGTAACAGTAGAAAAACCCCTTTTTGAGAACCATTTTCAAAAAGGGTCTATGTGGAACCATATACAGCACGTTCTCCATCAATCTGAAAGACCATTTCACCATGCAGAGAACATGTTAAGCATGAAAATGGCTCTTTGAGTGCCTGAGGTTCCATATAGAACCACTGTCTATACTAAAGAACCCTTGAAGAACCATCTTTCTTAAGTGTAGCTGATGCTGGCTAACTCTGCTAACTGAGAATAACTAATGTTAGCTAACTGTACTAACTGTCCTGCTAGTGTGTGCTGTTGTAAATATAGTGGCATCTAGTGGCGAGGCTCCCTCACCCCTCCCTTTCCAAGTGTGTAGTAGAACCTATGGTGGCTGTCAGGTTTTCTGCTGTCGTCTGTCCTGATTTTGTTCTGTTTCTTCATGTTTTCTCTTCTTTGACGGTGACGATTCACCCTCTCTCACTTTTTCTCGTACTAAATAATAAGTCTGATCCTCTGCTTGTCAAAATGTGGGTTCTCAAACTTCTCACAGCAGCCAGCTCCAGCAGCAACCACTGATTCTTCTTACTTCTACGTCTTCCAACCGACCACCAATTCAAGCTGCCACTTCAGCGTAAAAGCGAGAAAGGCGCCATCTAGAGGCAGTGTTTGGTTCGTCTGTTCTGGGCTACTGTAGAAACATGGCGGCGGCAGCCTCTGTTGAAGAGGAGCTGCTACCTATGTAGATATGAAGGGCTCATTCTAAAACAACGAAGACACAACGATTCATAGTTACAGCTGATTCTACACTAATGAACACATGGCTTTGTTTATTATACTCCGTTTCTGATACTAGATCCCCCAAAATCTCACACACTGCACCTTTAAATGTATAAAAATGAATATTTCAGATAAAAGTGAAGCAGATCTAATCTGGGACGTTTTCAAATGAGAGCAGGGTGGAGACTTTAGGCCCCAGCGGTGACAGACAGGGCCGTGAGATCCTGCTCGGCCTGGCTTATATTCCTCTGATCGGAGCTGTTCTTCTCCTAGAGCTGCTCACCTGTGTGGAAACGCTGAACAGTGCTGGTGAATTGTCACTGGCTGCTGCAGAATCCAGAGGAGGGGCTTAATTTGGTGATTTATTACATTACAGCTTCAGTTACAGTTATTGCTGAAATCATGAGTGATGGGTCTCGGGGACGAGCCTGAACACCAGGGAGCTCAGTGCGCAGTGTCTGGGTCCCAGCTGGGGGGGTTCCTGTCCCTCTGCACAGCCCGCAGTCCTCCAGTGATAACCAGAAGCCGGCGGTCATCCATCACTGCAGGACAGAGTGGGCAAGCGAGGGAGAGAGAGAGAGAGAGAGAGAGGCTCTAATAGAGGAGTGGAGGTTTTTCTCTGGCTCTGAGATTCCGAGTGGTGAAATGTGTGAACTGTAACTGTCGTTTCTGTTATTGATTAATCTGTTTATTGTTATTCAGGTAATCAAAGCTTTGTGCCTTCTGAGCTTTAGAAGTTCCTTCTATGGCAGAAAGAAAGCAGACAGTGAAGGATTGAGATGGATTACAGCTGTTTATATTACAGTGAGTATTTCATGACTTTTTCTATTAGTAGTGGATGTTGTTTGAAATTTAGTTCACATCTCTGGTCACATTAATCACGATTCATCATATCATATAAAGCATTTAAAAGAGTGAATCTAAAGGACTGACTTTTGCTCCGCCTCTAATACATCTTTGGCTTTCTAATGACATCACTGTGCACCAATAGGAGGGGCAAAATTATATTAACCAAAAATATGATGTTTTATTTTAAGATTTTTTTTAAGAAACAGTAACAATTTAAACAGTAACATTTTTGCAGACCTTCTAGTTGTAAAACAGACTAGTTAGATAAAAACATAGTTGATTTCAAAATGGAATTAAAATTGAATCAAGATCTTTTTAAACTTTCTAGTTTGATATAAATTTTAACATTAAAGGCTGAACTGAGGTGGAACTCAGAGACAAGAAACATGTTTCACTGAAACCTTTATTTTATGTGTTTTAGTTACAAATTCATGATTATTATAAAATGTAAGATAAGGTGTTAAAATTGTAATATCGACAAAAATGTGTCTAAAATGTACCACCTTAAAATAATGTTTGGTTAAAAAAATGAGTATTCTTTGTGTAAGATTTATGTTGATGTGGAGTCAGAGAACCTGTAGAGAGGAGAATTACACTCTGCAATGTCTTCTGGGTTTCTCTAACGCTAGGGGGCGCTCCTGAGTCAGTCCAAAATGAATGGGTTGATATGGAGCATTTGAGCAAAATCATAGTTTATAAATGCTGAAACATTTTAATTGTAAAAGAATTCATTAATTTCCTGAACACAGAGCAGCAGAAAACACTTTAACACTGCTGTTATATTTTTAAGAGCTTTTAAACTCAAATTATAGGAGTTTAAAAAGGCGCCTCATGTACGTTCATGATGTCAGTGAGCCGAACAGCCAATGAGCTGCTCTGCTCGCCAACCAATCAGCACTCAGTAGCAGTAATGCTAACCAATCAGCACTCAGTAGCAGTAATGCTAACCAATCAGCACTCAGTAGCAGTAATGCTAACCAATCAGCACTCAGTAGCAGTAATGCCCGCCTTCTGCTGCCCAAAACCCGTTTGCTGTATAAAAAGGAAACATACAGGTGAGATTTCTTTGTTGTTTTAGTGAAATCCATCCTTCTACTTTCTAAAACTAAAGGAAAGTTCTGGTTCAGTGATTAGAAACTATTTTAACTTTTCTTTTTCAGCCATTGAGCTCCATTCACTCCCATTCATTGAGGACTCACTCATGAGCGCCCTCTGCTGTTTAGCAGGGGGGTCTCATAAACCAGCTCTGGTGGAGTGTAATGAGTCACATGACCAGAGTTCAGTTAAGGGTCTAACTGTGGAATTGTGGGTCAGAACCAACACAGATGCAGAGGACAAAACAACCTGAATAAATCTGAACACGGTCCATGAGGCGCAACGGTAATCGCCCTTTATTTGTTTATACTTGTGTATAATGTTGATGATGCACCTTTACCTGGACAGTGTGATTCATTGTCAGTCATTTGAATTGATTCCCTGATGTGGTTTGGGCCTGTTCATCAGTGGACGCTAGCTTGATTAGCTTGAGATGCTTTAAAAGCACTGAGGAGTCTGTGAGTTTGCACTGGTGATCCATTTAAAACAGTAACTACAAGCAGCACCATTTAAAGCAGTGGTTTCTTGTTTGAATTTTCCAGTTCCACCTTAAATGGTGCTGTAGTTATGGTCTGGCATCAGGCATTATAATAATTGATCCACCATTTAAGGTGGAATGGGACAATTCGTAAAGGAAGCTTTTAAACTTTCTACGTCTTTTATTTTCTGTAGTTTTCAGTGTTTCTGCTGATGAAAGAGAGGAGAATAAATCTTGAACAGACGTCTGTTTGATGTGTGGCCATTATTTCAGCATATTGTTGCATTTCATTATAGCAGCAATGCTAACTAATGAAGGCTCACTAGCAGTAATGCTAACCAATCAGCATTCAGTAGCACTAATGCTAACCACTGAATCCTTACTGTTATGCTAATGTGTTTGGGCCTGTTTATCAGTGACGCTCGCTTGACTGGTTGAGATACTTTGAAAGAACTGAGAAATGTATTAAACTTTCTATGATGTTTCTTTTCTTGTAGTTTTTGCTGATGAAATAAATCTTCAAAGACATCTTTAGGATTAATTTACTGAGTCAGTGTGAGGAACCTAAACATCTTATGGCTACTGTGAAAAGCCTTACAGTAACGTTAGCTAACGTTAGCGTTAGGGAGCTATGGAGCTGCTATTTCTCTGTTTAGTGATTCGCTGAGATGCTTCTGTCATGAAACTTTGTGCACTATTTTGTAATGAATGATTACCATCAGCTATGCTAGCTAGATATCTGCTATCATGAGGTTAGCTAGCTAGCATAGCTTACACTTATTGGCTGCTACTGTGACCGAGAGCCTGTTTAGCCTGTTTACGTATGACCAGAGAACATGTAGAGAGGAGAATCACACTCTGCAATGTCTTCCGGGTTTCTCAGACACTAGGGGGCGCTCCTGAGTGAGTCCGAAATGAATGGGTTATGATGGAGCATTTGAGCAAAATCATAGTTTATAAATGCTGAAACATTTTTAATGTAAAAGAAAACAATTTCCTGAACACAGAACAGCAGAAAACACTTTAACACTGCTGTTATATTTTTAAGAGCTTTTAAACTAACTTTTTAAGCTAACCAATCAGCACTCAGTAGCAGTAATGCCAACCAATCAGCAGTCACTAGCAGTAATGCTAACCGAGCAGCGCTCAGTAGCAGTAATGCTAACCGAGCAGCGCTCAGTAGCAGTAATGCTAACCAGTTAGCACTCAGTAGTTTAGTTCCATTCAATCCCATTCATTGAGGACTCGCTCTGGCGCCCTCTGGTGTTTTGCAGTCGTGTTTTTGATATAATGGGGGAAACAGGAAGAGGCCATACTCCTCATAAACCGGCTCTGATGTGACATCATGTCACTGGACTGCTGTGGCATGAACTGCAGATGGAGGAAGTGGGCTAGGCGTGATTTTCCACACAGGAAGCTGTCACGAGCTGTCCAGATGTCTGTGGTTTGAGTCGTTCATGAGGGAGAAAAATGCGAGAAATTGACCAAAAAATTTGGTAAAAATGGCCGAACCTTCCTGTGCGGTCAGGAGGGGCGGGGTGTGTCTGCTGACCGATTTAAAACAGTAACTACACGCAGCTCCGCTAACACTTAATCAGGGTTAACAGCTACACAGACGTCAGCTGAGTTAGCCTGTATGGACCGAGGCTGGACATCCGCACACTTTCAGAGTGTTTACTCTCTACACTGAGCTCGTTTACTAAACAGAGAGGGGGATTTAAAGTGTGTGGCTGATTAAAATACTCTGCACCCTGTGTGTGAAGCTCGGGCAGCCCTGCTGGTCTGAGAGCAGATCTGAAGCAGCTGATCTGCAGCTGGAGCTGTTCTGGGTCCAGTGGGTCCTCATTAGCAGAGCGATGCTGGACCTCATCAGCGTTAGAGCCCCAGTGGGTGTGTTTGTTGACAGTATCTTGCAGATGGTCATCGATAACTGGTCAATTTATCGAGTGAACTGGACATATGTGTGCTGGGATGGACCTCTGTCGGCCTGGTCTCCTCCGTGTTCATATGGTACCAGAGAATGTTGGACAGAGGAGGAGTTCGTTACAGAAGGAGGAGGGTTTACAAAAGGGGGAGGGGTTTATTATGGTAGGGGAGGTGTTTATTACAGAACGAGGAGGAGTTTATCACAGAAGAGGGAGGAGTTTATAACAGAAGGAGGAGATGTTTATCACAGGACAGGGAGGGGTTTACTACAAAAGGAGGAGGAGTATCACAGAAAAGGAGGGGTTTATCACAGAAGGAGGAGGAGTTTATCACATAGGAGGAGGGATTTATTACAGAAGGAAGAGTTTCTGACAGAAGGCAGTCAGAGAGGGGACAGAGGGGCTCAAGCTGATATAGAATTGTACATCATTTCTGTGAAACATTGAAAACTGAGTGGGCTGAGTGGGAGAATGAACTAAAAAGAGGAGAGGGCCGAGAACAGAACCCTGGGGAACACCTAAAGCACCATGAGCAGTGAGGGATTTACATTGTGATAAGATATCCAGAACCGTAGATGTCAGAAACAGCGTCATCACAGGCGGGTATGAAGAGAAGCAGCGTTGAGGAGGCTACATGTGTTCCAGCATGTGAGTGCAGTTCTCACTCTGCCAGCAGGTGGCACTGTTGCACCTGTGTAACAGACCTGTGAGTCTGCACTGTGAGAGAGATCTGAGTAAAGGGTTTTGTAGGTGTGGAGTTTTTGTTTTTCCTGCTCTCCTCCTAAGCCGGGGGCTTTTGTTCGGCTGTAACGTCTCGCGCCGAATTCTTCAAGGTTGTCTCTTTCTCTCAAGTCGAACTGCTCTGCTGGCTGTGTTTGAAAGCGGTGACTAATCTACAGCAGGACTGCCTCTGTTTTCTGCAGCGTCCGCCTGCAGCCGGCGCTCACACACACTCGTACTGCGCTGCTGGGTGGCAGGACTGACGTGTGTGTGGGTTTCAGATGGGGGCTCAGTTTTATTTCTCTTTCCTGTAGGGAATATTGGGTGGTCTCTGGAGATGAGCACGGGGGCTGGAGTACTCAGTTAACTGTTTCAGGTGGTGGTGTAACCCAGTGTGTGAAATCCCCCTGATATTCAGGGGGTCCCTGTGTTGTCCGTCTGCTAACTGTCTCTCTCCATAGCGGCGCTGATGCTTCAATGTCAGTAAATGTTTGTTCTATCAGTTGTTCCTCTGTTCTGGAACTGGACTCTGTGGTCAAGGTGGCTGAGAGAAGGACATTACACAAACTGCTCTCCAGTTTGGAGGATGGTGGCCACCTGCTGCACACAATCATCGCGGACAAAAGGAGCAAGTTTAGTGGCAGGTTGCTGTCACAGAGCTGCTCGACTGACAGACTCAGGAGATCCTTTGTCCCCAGAGCCATCGGGCTCTTCAGCTCTTCCCAGGGGGGCCGGAAGAGAAGAGGGAAGAGAGATGAGGCCTGAATCTGAATCTCATGTCAATCACAAATCATAGGCCTTATATCTCAGGCTTAATCTTATGTTTCTTTTTATCCATCTGCACTTATGGACACCTTTCTGCACACCTTATTGCACATCTGGACACTTTATTTACAGTGGTGTGAAAAAGTGATTGCCCCCTAAACCTAATAACTGGTTGGGCCAACCTTAGCAGCAACAACTGCAGTCAAGCGTTTGCGATAACTGAGTCTTTTACAGCGCTGTGGAGGAATTTTGGCCGAATCATCTTTGCAGAATTATTGTAATTCAGCCACATTGGAAGGGTTTCTGAGCATGAACCGCCTTTTTAAGGTCGTGCCACAGCATCTCAATCGGATTCAGGTCAGGACTTTGACTAGGCCACTCCAAAGTCTTAATTTAGTTTTTCTTAAGCCATTCAGAGGTGGACTTGCTGGTGTGTTTTGGATCATTGTCCTGCTGCAGAACCCAAGTGCGCTTCAGCTTGAGGTCACAAACAGATGGCCGGACATTCTCCTTCAGGATTTTTTGGTAGACAGCAGAATTCATGGTTCCATTTACCACAGCAAGTCTTCCAGGTCCTGAAGCAGCAAAACAGCCCCAGACCATCACACTACCACCACCATATTTTACTGTTGGTATGATGTTCCTTTTGCTGAAATGCTGTGATACTTCTACGCCAGATGTAACGGGACATACACCTTCCAAAAAGTTCAACTTTTGTCTCGTCAGTCCACAGAGTATTCTCCCACAAGTCTTGGGGATCATCGAGATGTTTTGTGGCAAAACTGAGACGAGCCTTTATGTTCTTTTTGCTCAGCCGTGGTTTTCGTCTTGGAACTCTCTTTCTTATGGTGGAGTCATGAACACCGACCTTAACTGAGCTGAGGCAAGTGAGGCCTGCAGTTCTTTGGATGTTGTCGTGGGGTCTTTTGTGACCCTCTTGGATGAGTCGTCGCTGCGCTCTTGGGGTAATGTTTGGTCGGCCGGCCACTCCTGGGAACGTTCACCACTGTTCCATGTTTTCGCCATTTGTGGATAACGGCTCTCACTGTGGTCCGCTGGAGTCCCAAAGCTTTAGAAATGGCTTTATAACCTTTCCCAGACTGACAGATCTCAATCACTTTGTTTCTCATTTGTTCCTGAATTTCTCTGGATCGCAGCATGACGTCTAGCTTTTGAGGATGTTTTGGTCTACTTCACTTTGTCAGGCAGGTCCTATTTAAGTGATTTCTTGAATGAGAACAGGTGTGGCAGTAATCAGGCCTGGGTGTGGCTAGGGAAATGGAACTCAGCTTTCTAAAGATGTGATAAACCACAGTTAATTTATGTTTTAAGGGGGGGGGGAGCAATCACTTTTTCACAGGGGCCCTGTAGGTTTGGATTTCCTTTTCCCTTAATAATAAAGATCTTCATTTATAAACTGCATTTTGTGTTTACTGGTCTTATCTTTGTCTAATATTTAAATTTGTTTGGTGATCTGAAACATTAAAGTGTGACAAACATGCAAAAGAATAAGAAATCAGGAAGGGGGCAAACACTTTTTCACACCACTGTAGGTACCAGTATCTGCACATCTATCTCTATCCATCTAATCCGGATTTGAGCTTCTATTTTTCTCTAACAGACAGCAAACATCAGTTTATGTCTGAGACTCCCAGAAGTTTGATTTTGAGACAATCAGGGGGTCGAAGAGGTGAATTAGGTTGGTTCTGAACCCCCCAGGACCCCCCTGTATCTCGCACCTTGCCCCCACCTCTGTGTTTATTGTGAGGATTTTATTCTGTTAGTCAGTGTCTGCTTCTCCTCTCCTCATATGAAAATAACATAAAAGAATGAGCTTAATTAAGTAGTACTCTGTTTGGATTATGCTGTGTGATGTTAGTAATACGTTTATGGGTATAATTCACTAATAAAGTGAAATTATATGCTAAATTATGGAGAAGAATTTTGTGTAACTATAACATTAAAACTAATAGTAGTATAAAACATAAGGCTCTGGGGGTGCGTTACAGTGATTTTATCATAGGGAAGTGTGTTCTTAGACACGACGTGAAGCGGTGAAGGAAATGTAGTTCCTTTAGAGTATGGTATTGTTGCCAAGCAACCATGGACTGCAAAAGGACAAGAATGTTCAGTCGCCCATCGCTGTGTATTGAGGTCATTGAACATATGATACCACAGCTCTGTTTAAAGCAGAAACCTTCACTTTATAAGTACTTTATGGTCACCGAATCACCACCACCAGTCTTATTTAGCACCAATCCAGCGGCGCCTCTTCTCACACTGGGGCTGAGTCTCAAACGGCGCCCTGCTCCCTACATAGTGCACTAGGTAGGAGTTTAAATACTGGATCCTGCAGCCCAACAGAGCAAAATACAGCTGAGTCGTTTGGGATTCAGACTCATCCACACTCAATACATGATGCACTGTTTGACTGTAGAGGCTAGAACTTCTGAACTTTCATAGCTAGAACACTATTTAGGGAGTACAGAGCCGTTTGGGACTCAGCCTGGGTTTGACGCGACTTTTGACTGAAACACGGACATTTGAAGTGTGTAAAACATTCAGGTGACATTTTTAGACTTTTATACTGCAGTTTTACAGTAAATCACACTGTAAGTGCTTTAATTCAAGCCTGTGATATTAATGATGGAGCAGTTTAGACTGTTTATCTTTTAGCCTGTTAGCTAGCTGACCAGCCTGGTTCTAGATAAGTAAATAAGCTGTCAGCTCCTCAGTTTAAACAGAACCGGGTTCTTCCTTCATCAGTTCACTCGGTGCTCCATGTGAGCAGCATTAGAGTCAAAGACTATTCATTAACAGTGAAGGGGTTTCGTGGTGCAGTGATACAGAGTCATGCTGTGAGGCGGTCAGTGTGAGTATATTGAGTATTTCTGTGAAATCCCTGTTTGGGTATTCAGGGATGCAGGAAGCTGTTATTATGTGGGTGGTGCTGAGATTTTAAGCAGCACATTAATGACTTCAACAGTAACGTCATTCAAATCGATACCTTTTTATTTGACACACACCGAGCAGAAGATAAAAAACAGAATGTATTCAAAGCACAGCACATCCCTGCAGCTCTTTTTAGGTTAAAAAGAACAGTATTAGGCTGCTTTTGGCCTCGGAAATGTTCTACAGCTCTGCACACGCCGTCCCTCTTTGCAACTTAGCCTGTGTGTGTTTTAGTGATGCATCCCCAAAGTGGCCAGCAGGGGGCGAGAAACGCTTTAATGGAAATACAAAATGAAGCGCATAAAAATACCATCTCCACTCTAAAATAAGCAGATATAGTGTTTGTACAGTCTAATTTTCTGTTCACTCCTATTTCTCCAGTGCCTGATTCTGTACAGGCTCAGCTACTCTGTAAATCAGGTTCACCCTCAATGTACCCCGAGTTTAAATAAAGGCTGACTGAACAATGCTAACTTAAATTTGGCATCTGATGATGTCATTAATTTAGTACAAAAATGAAAAAAAAACAAAAACGGCTCCAGACAGAACCTTCAGGTTTGAGAATAATGACCCTCTGAAGGAAAGCGAGCTGTTTGGGTTTCTATTTGCGGCTGTTTGGTCTCAGACAGCCGCTGGTGAGCGGTTTTAATTTATTGAAGTTAATTATAGAGGGAATCTGAGCTGTGACTGAAGCTTTATTCCCACCGGAGTCCTGTTAACATCGAAGCACAAAACATGAAACGCAGCAGCGTAAAAAGCCACGCGAGCCGCCCTTGAACTGATTTAGCGAAATTAAACATCGCAATTTAGCTCATTTCTCAAACTGCTGCTGTATCAGAGCTGCTTTGAAGTCTGACATGTTTTCCTGTTAAAGTCAGTAACAGCAGAAACAGACTGAAGAGGAAGATAATCACCAAAGACAGGAGATACAGACAACAGACCACAGACCACAGGGCTCGTTACGGCGCTACAGATCTGTTTAAGTCTTTCAGATCTGCAGATCACTCAGATCTCTGAAGATCCTCATTTCTCTCTAATGTTTGCTATTTATTGACTAATTATTAAGAATGTAAAGATCAGAGAACCAGCAGGGCCTTCAGTGAAGGACGAATCATTTCATTTTTAATTAATTTCATTTAATAGAATCATCTTCTAAGAGCATTACTAATAAGTAATGCTCTTATTTAATTCATAACAAGTCAAAATCTGTAAACATCAAACAGAAAATTGTCCAATCAGGATTGTTCTTTCTGTGGTGTCTAGGTAGATAAAGCTGAGCTGCTCTTTCATTGGTTAGGGCTTCAGGAGCTGGACTGAAGGCCTTACATGTTAGATTAACTACCAACATCATTAGGAAGTGACAGAGAAACCCACCACTGATGTTTTGGAACTAATGTTTAAGTTCTAGATACATCACTGACTGTAAATAGTCTAACCAGGTTTCAGTTACTGAGGTCGAATACTAGTTAATTTCTGTTAGAAGCTTCAAACATCTGTGTTTAATATAGAAGAGTGGTGTACCAGTGTTAGCTTAGTGCTAACATACTGTTGTAAACCCCATAGAGGCGCATTAGCATTATGTTAGCATTATGGTGGCATTGGGCTTTTCTTGAGTTTGGCAGTTATAGACAGAGTTTTTAAACTCCTCAGTGTCACTGCTGGACTGAGAATAGTCCACCAACCAAAAATATCCAGCCAACAGCGTCCTGTGGGCAGCGTCCTGTGACCACTGATGAAGGACTAGAGGATGACCAACACAAACTGTGCAGCAGCAGATGAGCTATCGTCTCTGACTTTACATCTACAAGGTGGACCGACAAGGTAGGAGTGTCTAATAGAGTGGACAGTGAGTGGACACAGTGTTTAAAAACTCCAGCAGCATTGCTGTGTCTGATCCACTCACACCAGCACAACACACACTAACACACCACCACCACATCAGTGTTACTGCAGTGCTGAGAATGACCCACCACCCAAATAGTACCTGCTCTGCGAGGGTCCATGGGGGGTCCATAAGTGGTCATCTCCTCCTAGATGACTCTTAAAAACAAAGGTGCCAAATAGGGTTCTTTGGAGAGCCTCTATTAGTTCCCAAAAGATCCTTTCAATGGTTTTTTGAAGTTTGAAAGTTCAAGAAAGAACCAAACAAAGTCCCTTTCATTTGGTCCCTGTGTTTGATCTGTTGCTATCTGTTACAGTGGTGGTGATAGGAACCAGACGTCCACCTCTAAAAGCTCCTCACAGCAACACATAGTTACATCTTTAATTTTGGGTGGAGTGTCCCTTCAACAGCTCAATACAGTCTGTGTGGTGATTTAGGCGGCGTGCTAATCGGTGGGGTATAAGCTTCCATTGCTTCTTAGCTACATTAGCCTCATAGCTGCAGTGCTAAAGCCAAAGCAGTGAAGCGTGTCTTGGCTGATTGACTCCATTCGTGAAAAGGGGGAAACTGTGAAATTGTGCTTTTTGCTGAACTGTCCCTTTAATTCTTTTTAAAGTGATGATTCAAACCTTCTCAGCAGCAGCAGCAGCAGCAGTCATTCATGCTCTGCCTCTGTGCTGCTCATCCAGATGTGACGTCAGAAGCTGTGGGCGTCAGTGTGAATAGTGGCGGCGCTGCAGTGACGCGCTCCTGCCTGCAGGGGGGGATGGAGCTCATTCACTGGTTCAGCACAGTGATGGATGGAGAGGATGAGGTGCTCCGCGTGGAGGAGTGCAGGAGAATCCCCGCTGAAGCAGCGCACGCGCCTCACTCACTCTTTCTTCATCTGTCTATCTCTCCCTCCACCTCTTCCCTCTCTCTCTCTGCTTGTCTCTTATGCACGCCCTCCTCCATTCCTCCTTCTTTCCGCTCTTTTTCTCTTTCCCTTTTCCTTAACACTCTCTAACCACACACACACACACACACACACACACACACACACCCACACATTCCCTTCCCTTTCTCCTCCTTCGCTCTCTCTATCCTTTACTTTCTCTCTCTCTCTTCCTTCTTCATTGTCTTCTCTCTCTCTATCCCTCTTACCTTTTTCCTTATTACTCTCTCTCCAGTTCCTCCACACTCTCTTTTCCTCCCTTACACATACTCTCTCTCTCTATTTCCTTCTTCTTCGTCTTCCCCCTCTCTTTTCTTTCTCTCTCTTTTTCTGTCTCTCTCTCATTTTCCTCTTTCTCCTCTCTCTTATCTCTTTCCGTATTTCTCTCTCTCCACACTCTCTTACTCCTGCTCCCCCCTCTCTCTCTTACTATCCCCTCTTCATCGTCTTCCATCTCTCTCCCCACACAGTGCCCCTCCCTTTCTTTTTCCCTCTCTCTCTCACACACAGCATCCCCTCCCTCCCTCTCTCTCTCTCTCTCTCTCTCTCTCTCTCTCTCTCTCTCTCTCTCTCTCTCTCTCTGCGTTCCTCCTCTGCTCCACTATAACGGGAATCTCTGTGAGCGAAGCTGCACGAGACTGTGGAGCTCCGCCACCGCGCGCAGGTCAGTGTGTGTGTGTGTGTGTGTGTGTGTGGTGCTGCTCTGTATGTTACGGTATGCGTTACGCTGTGTTTTATGTTACGGTGTATATGAGGTCTATACGGGCGCGTGCGATGCGTCATGATGCGGGTCACCGTCCGTCCACCGTTTACTGCATGCACGTGCGCTGGCAGACAGAGAGAGCGCGGGAGAGAGAGAGAGATGGGGGGGGTGCGAGGGGTTGCGCGTTCTGCTGCATTGTGTGTGTGCGCGCGAGGCGTAACAGGTAGGCGGAGTTCCAGTCTGAAAGGCTGTAGCTGGTGTTGGTTGTACCCGGAGCGACAGGTCCCCCCATCACCCCCCCATTACAGTCAGTCACTCATACACGGGCGCGCGGAGACTCGGCGTGATGTCATCGTCCCGTCTGAGCCGGAGTTCTGGTGGGTGTGCAGGTGCCCCGATGAGTCACTCACTCGCTCCATCAGAGGGTACTAACGGGGCACGTGAGATAGAGGGGGGGGTGAATGGGTAGATTGGAGTGTGCAGATGTGGAGAGGCTGGGGTAGGTGGGGTAGATTGGGTAGGTGGGGTATTAGAATGTGGTGTGTTGAGGGGTATAGTGCAGAGTGAGGATGTAGGTAAGGTGGACAGGGCTGAGTGGTCAGTGTTAGAGAGAAGGCAGGTGTAATTGGGGTAGATGGGGTTGATGGGTAGATGGGGTGGATAGAAAGATGGTTAATGTAGGTGGGGTAGATGGAGTAGATGTAGGTGGGGTAGATGGGGAAATGTAGATGGGGTCAATAGGTAGATGTAGGTGGGGTGGATGGAGTAGATGTAGGTGGGGTGGATGGGAAGTTGGTTGATGTAGGAGCAGATGATGTAGATGAGAGAAAGGTGTAGGTGTTGAGCTAGATGGGGTAGATGTAGGTGGGTTAGACGGGTTAGATGAGTGGTAGATGTAGGTGGGATAGATGGATTAGATGGTGGTACATGTAGGTGGGTGGATGGAGTGGGCAAGTAGATGGGTAGATGGGGTAAATGTAGATGGGATAGATGTAGATGAGTGGTAGATGTAGGCGGTGTGGATTATGTAGATGAGTAGATCAGGCAGATGTAGATTGGGGTAGATGTGGTGGGTGGGTTGAGTGAGTTTGAGTTAAACTGGGAAGATTCAGGTAGTTATGGGTAGATTGAGGTTAGACTGGGGAAGGTTCACCTAGGTTGGGGTATGTTAGGTCCGACTGGGAAGGTTGGGATAGATTGGGGTAAACTGTGGTAGACTGGTTTATACCGGGCTAGACTGGGTTAGGCTGGGGTATATTGGGTAAGTGGGATAGATTGGGTTGGGTTTAGATACCTTATACTGAAGTAGACTAGGGTAGGTTGTGTTATTTGGATGAGATTAGTAGGTTGGCTTATGCTGGGTAGATTAGGTTAGGTTGGATAAACTGAGTTAGACTGGATTAGACGTTGAAGCATGTCTGCAGTCTGGACTGAAGCTCAGAGTTTCTCCGTCTGGTTTATGAATGAAAAGCGTGTTATTTTGCTTGTTTTTGTGCCGTTTACGGTCACAGGTGCTTCCTGTTTCAGCTGCTCTCTCTGTTTGGAGATGTTTTTGTGTTATTAATAAACACCAAACACTGAACAGCATCACTGCTCACCCGCTCAGTGCTGAGTGTGAGATGCTGCTGTGATGGCTGTGTAAACATCAGTGTGGAGGCGCTGTCATTATTATAATGACTTACATTCTGAGTCCAGCAGCTGATTAATTCTTTTGATTTTTATCTTATCGATTAAAGAATGATGAACGTGGAGACTCTCACTGTGTACAGGGGTGAGCAGAGATGGCTCGCGTTCAGAAGGAGTTGCAGAGAGAGAAAGTATATGGTGGGGGGGGGTTCTAGCCTGTACATAGAGCTGTATTAACTCAGTGGGCTTTAGGGGCTGCAGACCACCAGGGGGCTCTGCGAACATGGCTGCAAATGGAATAGTGGAAGAAGCAACTGGAAAATACACTTCTGCCATGTTTACATGTTGGTGTGGGAGAAAAAACTACTTTCGTGCCTCATATGTTGCCATGGTAATAGCATTACTGGAATAACAGTGTGTGGCGAGATGGTGTTGGACATGATTCTGAACACTCGCAGGCGTTTCTGATGGTTCTCGCTGCAGTTTGAGTTCTGTTATGATATCAGCTACAAGCGTTCAGGGCATGTGCAAAAACACGGCTCGGACCCAGGTTTTCTGTGGCTTCGTGACGACACCTGTTGTAAAAAGCGCTATACAAATAAACTTTGACTTGGCACTGACCACTGACCATCCACCACCGTAATGTAGCCATTAAGATGACAGAGATTTCTCATTTAAGATCATCCATAGTTTTGCTCAATATTGTCCGTAATTAACCAGTTTTATTGTTCACACAGGGCTTAATTTACAGAAGTCCAGAGAAGCCACGAGATACTTATTTAATTAGTTAATTATCTTGTTATCTTGAGATAACAAAAGTTACCTTAGAACAAAGCTAAATAAACAACTTCTAAGGCTGAGTAGTTAATGAATCTAGGCCAGTGGTTTAGCCTAGACTGAGTTATGTAGGTAGAATAGAACAGTCACAGCAGTCCTGGTGCACTCGAGAGTGATAAACAGCGTCAGGGTTGTTTTATTACTGTTTCTGTCACGGCACCCAAACAGGAGCGGAAAAGGCATTTGTGGTGACACAGTGCACTGCATTTTATGATATATTTACAAGATTTTTGTAGAAAATATTATTTTATGGTGCATTTCTACAGATTGTTACACGCCTGTATTTAATATATGAACGAGGTACCAGATCCGCTAAAATAGATGTGAGTTTATTCAGGTTCCAGCACAAATGAAGCCCTGGATCTATCTTCACCTTAATGACTAGCAAACAAACACATAGCTAGCTGTAATTAGCCAACTTCAATCAATCGATCAATAGATCAATTCATCAATCAATCAATCAGCTTTTATTTTCACACTGAAATACACTGTGGGTGACCCTCATTTTCAGTGTGGCTGAGCATTTATAGCACAAATGGATGGAAAGAAATTAAAAATGGAGTTTAATCAGTTTAAACTAAAATGAACCAAACTGCAAAAATCAAACAAAATCAAATAAGAAAATGGAAAAAAGAGAACAATTAAGATTTAATTAGGAAGAGGGACAAGAAAGATAAATAAAACCAAGATATAGTAGTTCATAAATTTCAACACTAAAAGATAAATATGGCCAACAAAATTTGAAGCAATTGAATGTAAAGTGTTTGTAAGAGGTAACAACATAAAATAAAATAAAATAAACAGTAGTAGAACTAAGATCAAATAAAGAGTAATAAGATTTTAATAAGTCAAAATAAAAAAATCTGAAATATAAAGTGATTGGAAAAGAAAATAATTAAAATGAATAAAAACAAGAACGGAAGATATTAAACTCAACTAAAACGGTGCCAGGTTGGCTGAAGGAGGCTTGAGATTCGAAGTTTAAATGATTTAGTGACTCCAGTGAGCTGGGTTTTAAAGACACAGTGGGGTTCATTCCACTCAGGTTGGTGTTGTGGCTGTTATTTGGGTGAGTGTCAGTATTAAAGGGTGATTTAGTCTGAATATCAGATGGTGCCGTTGCAGTGTGGACCTTAAAGCTCACATACGGTCCTGCCTGTGTTCACTGCCCTGCCGCACTTCTGTGTGCTCTGTGTTATAATGGGCAGTGAGGTGTAAGAGGGCACTGGGCCAAGGGGAGTGCGCACACTCTGCCTGTCTGCAGACACAGCCTCGTATTCTCACTCCCCGCTTCACTACTGAATAACACGACTCACTCTCCGCTTCAGCTCTGAACCACTACTGAATAACACGACTCACTCTCCGCTTCAACACTGAACAACTACTGAATAACACTACTCACTCTCCGCTTCACTACTGAATAACACGACTCACTCTCTACTTCAGCTCTGAATCACTACTGAATAAAACTACTCACTCTCCGCTTCACTACTGAATAACACGACTCACTCTCTACTTCAGCTCTGAACCACTACTGAATAAAACTACTCACTCTCCGCTTCACTACTGAATAACACGACTCACTCTCTACTTCAGCTCTGAACCACTACTGAATAAAACTACTCACTCTCCGCTTCACTACTGAATAACACGACTCACTCTCCGCTTCAGCTCTGAACCACTACTGAATAACACTACTCACTCTCCGCTTCACTACTGAATAACACGACTCACTCTCCGCTTCAGCTCTGAACCACTACTGAATAAAACTACTCACTCTCCGCTTCACTACTGAATAACACGACTCACTCTCCGCTTCAGCTCTGAACCACTACTGAATAAAACTACTCACTCTCCACTTCACTACTGAATAAAACTACTCACTCCCCACTTCAGCACTGAACCACTACTGAATAAAACTACTCACTCCCCACTTCAGCAGTGAACCACTACTGAATAAAACTACTCACTCCCCACTTCAGCAGTGAACCACCACTGAATAAAACTACTCACTCCCCACTTCAGCTATGAAACTACTACTGAATAAAACTGCTCACTGTCTCCTTCAGCACTGAACTACTACTGAATAAAACTACTCACTCTCCACTTCACTGCTGAATAAAACTACTCACTCTCCCCTTCAGCACTGAACCACTACTGAATAAAACTACTCACTCTCCACTTCAGCAGTGAACCACCACTGAATAAAACTACTCACTCCCCACTTCAGCTATGAAACTACTACTGAATAAAACTGCTCACTGTCTCCTTCAGCACTGAACTACTACTGAATACAACAACTCACTCTCCACTTCAGCACTGAACCACTACTGAATAAAACTACTCACTCCCCACTTCAGCACTGAACCGCTACTGAATAAAACTACTCACTCTTCACTTCAGCACTGAACCACTACTGAATACAACAACTCACTCTCTGCTTCAGCTCTGAACCACTACTGAATAAAGCTACTCACACAGACTTTAGTTGAGATTTTGTCTCTTTATATGTTTCTTTCTGTCAGTCGTTTGTGCTGCGTTCACTCTGGTTGCAGCGTAAATGGAGGTTTGATAAATGGAGATTTTGGCTGCTCTTTTGTCGTCGATGGCAGTTATTTAGCTTTTTTGCTGACAGTCAAAACGTCTGGAGCAGCTCTGATCAGCCCATTTACTGCTTTAACACAGTCACTCAGACTCAGCTCTGGCGTGGTGGTCTGTCACACAGTCGCTCAGACTCAGCTCTGGCATGGTGGTCTGTCACACAGTCGCTCAGACTCAGCTCTGGTGTGGTGGTCTGTCACACAGTCGCTCAGACTCAGACGTGGTGGTCTGTCACACAGTCGCTCAGACTCAGACGTGGTGGTCTGTCACACAGTCGCTCAGACTCAGCTCTGGTGTGGTGGTCTGTCACACAGTCGCTCAGACTCAGACGTGGTGGTCCGTCACACAGTCGCTCAGACTCAGCTCTGGCGTGGTGGTCTGTCACACAGTCGCTCAGACTCAGCTCTGGCGTGGTGGTCTGTCACACAGTCGCTCAGACTCAGCTCTGGCGTGGTGGTCTGTCACACAGTCGCTCAGACTCAGCTCTGGTGTGGTGGTCTGTCACACAATCGCTCAGACTCAGCTCTGGTGTGGTGGTCTGTCACACAGTCGCTCAGACTCAGGCGTGGTGGTCTGTCACACAGTCGCTCAGACTCAGGTGTGGTGGTCTGTCACACACCTTTCCCTCCCACACTCATTGCTCTGTGTCTTACTGGCTGAATTCACATCCTTGTGTTTCAAAAATATCATTCACTGCTCAGTTAATGCACAAAAACTACGCTGTAAAACAGCCCAACCTGAGCTCTGTTTTCAGCTCAGACTGCATTTTAAATGAGATGCAATACAGGGCAGCCAATCAGAGCAGAGTTCATTTACATAATGGAAAATGGTCATGTTCATACTGTTCCCCCCATTCACACCTTCCTAGAATTCCCCCCTTTAATGCTGTCCTAGAATGTTCTCACATTCAAATTATTCTAGAATGTTCTCCTCGTTCACATGGTTCTAGAATGTTCTCTTCATTTACACTGTTTAAGGATGTTCTCACTGTTCTCTCACCCTGTCTTAGAACATTCACCCACTTTCACATTGTTCTAGGATGTTCTCTCCATTCAAAATATTCTAGAATGTTCTTCCAGTTCACACTGTTCTAGAACCTTCCCCTATAACACTTTCCTAGAATGTTCTCACCATTCAAATTACTCTAGAATGTTCTCCTCATGCACATGCTTCTAGAATGTTCTCTCGCTTTAACACTGTTTTAGAACATTCTCCCACTTTCAGATTGTTCTGAGATGTTCTTTCCATTCAGAATGTACTGGAATGTTCTTCCAGATTACACTGATCTAGAATGTTCTCCCACTTTCATATTGTTTTAGAATGTTCTCTCAGTTCACAGTGTTGTATAATGTTCTCCCCATTCACACTGTGGTAGAATTCCCCCAGTAACACTGGTCTGGAATATTCTCTCCTATTTAAACTGTCATAGTACTTCCCCCTCATTAACGCTGTTCTAGAACGCTCTCTTCCAGTCACAGTGTTCTAGAACATTCCACCCCATTCACACTGTTACGGAATGTTCTCCCACTTTCATACTGTTTTAGAATGTTCTCCCAGTTATAGTCCAGGGAGTTGGAAAGAGGTTAATTAGCTGGAGCGGGTATAGCAGATTGTGGTTGGAACTAAACTCTGAAGGTGGATCTCCAGAACCAGGATTTGAGACCACTGCTCTAGAATATCCCATCCTATTCACACTGTTCTTGAATGTTCTTTCTCCATTCACAGTGCTCCAAATCATCTCCCCATTCACACTGTTCTATAATGTTCTCCCACTTTCATACTGTTTTAGAATGTTCTCCCAGTTACAGTGTTCTACAATGTTCTCCTGCCCATTCTAATGTTCAGTCAGGGAGTTGGGAAGAGGTTGGTTATCTGGAGCCGGTGAGGCACATTGTGATTGGAACTAGGCTCTTCAGGAGGGTAGATCTCCCGGACCAGGGTTGGTGACCAGTGTCCTAGAATGTTCCACCCTATTCATATCGTTCTACAGTGTTCCACCATATTCACATTGTTCTAGAAAGTTCCATCTCCATTAACAGTGTTCCAAAATGTTCTCCCCATGCACACTGTGCTAGAATGTCCTCTCACATTCACACGTTCAGTAGCCGACTGTCAGCGCTGGGTGTTCTGGGCTTTGATGAGCGAACTAGCGGTCAGTGCAGTCCGGTTCTGACTGTGAGATGCAGCACAGTGCTACAGAACACAGGAGTCTGCTGGCAGTTTGTACACACTGTCAGTTTTGAAGGGTTCTAGCTGCTAAAGAGGATCTGAGAGTGAAAGGTGTGACTTCGTAGTCAGAGATGCTCATGAAAAGGTAGCGTGATGGATGAGCTGATCTGAAGATCATGACGGGCTGCTTTACAGCAGGATGTATTTCAGCAGAGAACCGAGCAGGACGGAGGGATTTAACTCGGTTCTGCGTTAAGTAGAATCATCTTTACAGCCATCTGCCTTTTTTATGGTCGTGTTTGTGCAGCTCAGAGACGCAGGGCAGGATGAGCAGTGGCCACCTAATGAGGGCTGAAATCTCTGTGCTCCCCCCCCCACCTCGTCCACCTCGTCCACCTCGCATCTGAGAACACAAACACACCAGACAGTTCTGGAGCTCATTGTGCAGAGAACCAGCTTTTATTAGGCGTTTGAGAACGTCTAAAACAACCTCTGAAAAGCTCTGTGCTGTAATTGGACCATCTGTAGGCCAATCGTTTCTCTAAATGTAGGTATTGTAATATAAACTGAGTCTGTTCTACAGTTTCTCATTAGGCTGAATGAATAACCGACTCTAAATGTAGGTATTGTGATATAAACTGAGTCTGTTCTACAGTTTCTCATTAGGCTGAATGAATAACTGACTCTAAATGTAGGTATTGTTATATAAACCGAGTCTGTTCTACAGTTTCTCATTAGGCTGAATGAATAACTGACTCTAAATGTAGGTATTGTTATATAAACCGAGTCTGTTCTACAGTTTCTCATTAGGCTGAATGAATAACTGACTCTAAATGTAGGTATTGTGATATAAACTGAGTCTGTTCTACAGTTTCTCGTTAGGCTGAATGAATAACCGACTCTAAATGTAGGTATTGTGATATAAACTGAGTCTGTTCTACAGTTTCTCGTTAGGCTGAATGAATAACTGACTCTAAATGTAGGTATTGTGATATAAACTGAGTCTGTTCTACAGTTTCTCATTAGGCTGAATGAATAACCGACTCTAAATGTAGGTATTGTGATATAAACTGAGTCTGTTCTACAGTTTCTCATTAGGCTGAATGAAGAACCGACTCTAAATGTAGGTATTGTGATATAAACCGAGTCTGTTCTACAGTTTCTCGTTAGGCTGAATAAATAACTGACTCTAAATTGAAATATATCGTGATATATCGTTTTGGCCGTATCGTCCTGCCTTAGGCGTGTCACAGTTTTCCGTTGGAAGCTGCGTTGGCGTGCGGCGTCTCCTGACTGTGATTGTGCTTTGACGGATTGTGCGGAAGATCAGAAGCGTCTCTGCAGTTTTAGAGCTCCGTCTCTGAGGCTTTGAGCTTCTGAGGCACTTTCAGCTCATTCTGCTCAGTTTCTGCCAGAGCTGAGGACAGCGACTGTCATTTTTGGCAGGGTTCTTTCTTAAAGGGCCTGAATCATGGAAACCCAAATTTACTCATTTTTAATAAAGGAGTTTGATTCAGTATATAAACGTTGTTCATTTATCTAAACGTAGTCCATATGTAGATCACTGAATTTGTAGTTGGCGTTATGCCCATATTTGGAACTCTGGCTCTAAGCTTGATTTCTCTATGGCCCAAATGAAAGGCATTTTCCAAAAATCACCTCTGTCGTGCTCTGTGGTGATAAAAATGTTCAGGACCTGATCCGTTTTGTCGTGTGTACATTTTCTCCCATACATCACTGCGTCCTCTGAATTTCAAGGTCCTTAAAGAGACACAATAGTAATATTGCTACATGCAGGCTAACACTGTGCATCAATTTGACATCACTAAGCTACACAGAGATAAGGCTTGTCAATGTCCCACTGTAGCGCATATTTATAGGCAGCTCTGCACATAAAACCTCTAGATAGGTATGTTTTGATAGCTTAGATCACCTCATCAAAATTACTACCAGCATCAAAACTACGAAGCTGAAGTCAGCATCTTATTCAGACTTTCCCATTCCACCTTAAATGGTCCAGCAGATACATTGTGATGACTCAGGTTTCCCGTTCCACCTTAAATGGTGCAGCAGTTACATTCCGGCGACTCAATTTTCCAGTTAGAGAATGTAACTGCTGCACCATTTTAAGGTGGAATGGGACAATTCAAACAAGAAGCAGTGAATAGGGAGGCTCGTTCTCCTCTGTTCAACTAATCCAGCTCAAATAGAACTTAAGATGATGATAAAGACAGATTTAGACCAATTACAGAGTCTGTAAACAACAACAAACAGTGCAGAGTCACTGTATAAATTCGGATGGCAGCACATATGTCAAACTTGTATTTATTTATTTGTACTTCTTATATAGTCTATTTTTTCAATTAGGGTTCAAATAAATCAGTTTAATCACCGTTAAATGAATCGTTAAATATTCTGGATTCAAACTTCAGAACAACGAAATGTCCTAAAACATACATGTCATAAAAAAAAACATCTTCCGGTATTGTGATGTCACATTTCTGCCATATCACCCAGCTCTACTCTCTTAATGAAGATGGTTCTTCAAGCGTTCTTTAGTATAGATATTGGTTCTATTTAGAACCATGAACCGTCAAAGAACCATTTGCATGATTAAATGGTTCTCCTTTATGTTTCTACAGTAACCAGCACCAAAAATGGTTATTCTATTGTTACAAGCTTGATATCATATTAATAGCAGAACCTGTTTTGGTGCTATATAGAACTATTTTAATAAAGGTTCCACATAGAACCACATTCTCCATCAACCTGAAGAAACTTTTCTCCATGCAAAGAACCATTTATATATGCAATTGGTTCTTTTTATTATTCTCTATAGAACCACTGTCTTTACTAAAGAACCCTTGAGGAACCATCTTTTTTAAGATTGCACATTTAGGGGTGAAGTAGATTCCTTTGCTGGACTGTGGTTCTAACCTGTGGTGGACTGTTTGTCGTTAAAACCAGCAGTGTAGGTGTTAAAGTACAGTGACTGACCTGGATCAGCGGAGCTTCTCTGATCTTCAGAACATCCGGATGTGCTGGAATTCTGTGCAGACGTAACTCTGCACACTTTTACTGCTTCAGAAATGTTTGGATGTTTTCAGCAGAATTCCTCCGGAGCTTTATGCGCACGCAGCGCGAGATTCTCTCTGAGGAGAAAGCGCTCTTGATCCTCGCCCAGCAATCCTCGCTCCATTTCCCCACACCTCCCCTTCAAACGGCTCAAATCTCCCACACTGCTCCTCTCCTCCGCTCCCTCACTCGCTCTGTCCTTTCTCCGCTTTATTCCGTCTGAGGCATCAAAGCAGCGCATCGATTTAAAGAACTTATGAGCGAAGTTTGGAAGTAGTGAATGCACATTCACTAACAGAGAACCCAGAAGTGACAGTTCAGCAAAAATCAACTTTATTAAGTTAGGTGTTTCTAATAAAGTGGCCAGTTAGTGGAAGCATAGGGTGGCTGTTTAAAAAAAAAGTGGCTAGTTAGTGGAAATGCAAGGTAGGTGTTTCTAATAAAGTGGCCAGTAGTGGAAGCAAGGGGTGTTTAATAAAGTGGCCAGTTAGTGGAAATGCAAGGTAGGTGTTTCTAATAAAGTGGCCAGTTAGTGGAAATGCAAGGTGGTGTTTCTAATAAAGTGGCCAGTTAGTGGAAGCGCAACATGGGTGTTTCTAATAAAGTGGCCATTTAGTAGAAGTACAAGGTAGGTGTTTCTAATAAAGTGCCCAGCTAGTGGAAACACAAGGTGCGTGTTTCTAATAAAGTGGCCAGTTAGTGGAAGCGCAACATGGGTGTTTCTAATAAAGTGGCCATTTAGTAGAAGTACAAGGTAGGTGTTTCTAATAAAGTGGCCAGCTAGTGGAAGCGCAACATGGGTGTTTCTAATAAAGTGGCCATTTAGTAGAAGTACAAGGTAGGTGTTTCTAATAAAGTGCCCAGCTAGTGGAAACACAAGGTGCGTGTTTCTAATAAAGTGGCCAGTTAGTGGAAGCGCAACATGGGTGTTTCTAATAAAGTGGCCATTTAGTAGAAGTACAAGGTAGGTGTTTCTAATAAAGTGGCCAGCTAGTGGAAGCGCAGCATGGGTGTTTCTAATAAAGTGGCCATTTAGTAGAAGTACAAGGTAGGTGTTTCTAATAAAGTGGCCAGGTAGTGGAGGCACATGGTGGGTGTTTCTCATAAAGTGGCCAGTGAGTGTATGTGTTTATTTCTCAGCCGTACAGCCACGTAAGTGTATCTCTGTGATGGCTGATTACCCCTGTGGTGGGGGTAAAGTGTGAGGGGGATGTTGCTAATTACCCTCGTCACACTAATTAACCAGCAGGGTGCTGATGACACACCCCCTGTGTCGTTAAACCCGCCCACCCTCATCAAATCTGCTCTTAACGAGGCAGAATGTGACCCATGCGTGACTGATCTATTTATTTATCCAATTAGTGTCTCCAGCCCGTCGTGGGGGAGTGCGTGAGGTGATGTGGAGATGAAGGATGGGTATTAATTAGCTCTCCGGGTCGGTGACGGGTTAGCTGGAGATGGGGGGTGGAGGGGGGGCGTCTGCTTTAATGAATGCGTTTAGAGGAGGTCATCAGCGTAAGTGACGCCAGCGTATCTTAATGCTCAAACCTGCGGTGCCGGGTGATTCCTCAATTAGAGACACGGGACCTCATTTAAAGAACTCTCTTAAAAGGTGGTTCCTCTCCTTTACTGAAGAGAGTGGTTGAACATAGAACCATGAACACTCAAAGAACTATTTGCATGCTTAAATGGTTCTCTGCGTGGTGAAATGGTTCTTCAGATTGGTGGATAATGTGTTGTATCTGCTTCTGTATAGAACCCTTTTGAAAGTACCACCAAAAAGAGTTCTTCTTTTGTTACTGGGTCAAGTAGGACCTGCTATATGGAACCATATACAACACAATCTCCATCAATCTGACGAACCATTTCACTATGCAAGGAACCATTGAAGCATTAAATGGTTTTATAAGGAACTCCTGGTTCCCTTTACTTAAGATTCTTTGAAATACGACTTTTTTAAAGCGTGTATAGAACCAGTCTATAAAGAACCAAAATGCATTGTTATGTTGTTATGATGACAAGCTTGAATACAGTAGAAGAACCGTTCTTGGTGCAGATTAGATGTACAACAATCATTAAGAATCATTTTGCCATCCAGAGAACCATTTAAGCATGCAAATGGTCTATGGACGTCTATATAGAACCATTGTTTTTACTAAAGAACCCTTGAAGAAATGGGACCTCACAATACCAGAAGATGGTTTTACCGCACACAATATAATCAGGATATTTTGTTGTTGCACCATTTAAGGTGGAACGGGAAAATTGAGTCACCAGAGTGTAACTGCTGCACCGTTTAAGGTGGAACGGGAAAATTGAGTCATCAGAGTGTAACTGCTGCACCGTTTAAGGTGGAACAGGAACACTTGAACAAGAAGCTGCGAATAGGAAGCGACTTCAGACTGTTTTCTCTTAGCTGGGTTTGTTATTACGTTACTGTGATGTCAATCTGAGCAGGTCTCTCTCTCTCTCTCTCTCTCTGTGTCTCTCTCTCTCTCTCTCTCTCTCTCTCTCTCTCTCTCTCTCTCTCTCTCTCTTCTCACCCTTTTATCTGTTGCTCTTTCTCTCTCATTCATTGTCCTCTCTCTCTCTTTCTCTCTCACTCTTTCTCTCTCACTCTCTCCCCATTATTGTGTCCATGTCATTTCCTGTTATCAGTATTAAAACTGTGCTGATAGGTCGCTTCTGGGTCCTGTAACCGACGGCTACGTCTCCCCCCACTGTTTGTGTCAGTCATAAGCGTCTTTAAGGCTGGAGCGTCTGAGGAAGGTCAGACTGACCGTCTGTCTGGACACAGAGGGGAGATGACTATAGCGATAGTTCAGTGACAATCACACTGACCTTGTTTACCTTTCATTTATTCATGCATTTATTTATTTATTTATTCATTCATTCATTCATTCATTCACTCAGTCATTCATTCATTCATTCATTCACTCACTCACTCACTCACTCACTCTTTCACTCTTTCATTCATTCATTCATTCATTCATTCACTCTTTCTTTCATTCATTCATTCTTTCTCCTTTCTCACTCACTGTTTCTCTCTTTTTCTTTTTTCTGTTTTGCTTTTTTCTTTCTTTCTTTTGTTCTTCCTTTCTTGCTGTCTTTTTTCATTTTCTTTCTTTTTCTCTCTCCATCTCTTTTTTCTCCCTCCTTTTTACTCATTGTTTCTTCCTCTCTTTTTAGTTTTTCTGTTTTTTGCTTTCTCTTTTTTCTTTTGCTTTCTTTATTCCATCTCTCTCTCTCTCTCTCTCTCTCTCTCTCTCTCTCTCTCTCTCTCTCTCTCTCTCTAGCAGATGGTGTTCAGTGTAGGGAGTGTGTGGGTGGAAGGAGGACGTACGGATTAACTCAAAGAAAGAAAGAAGGAAAAATGAAAGAGAGAGAGAAGAGAGAGAGAGAGAGAGAGAGAGAGAGAGGTTTACAAACTGCCAGAATACCCGTGTGGATCACAGAGCATCAAACAGTGATTTTTCAATGAAAAGACATGAGCCAGGTCTGGACTCTGGGGTGGTCAGTCCATCGGTTAGCTTCTTTGTTTGATGTGTCCGTCTCCTTTTCTCAGTGAGGTTCTTCTTGATCAGCTACACATCCTTTCAGACCCACAGCGCTGAGTCGTCTTCTCACAGTGGAAGGATGGACAGAAACACCTGTGGATGTTTTCAGATCTGATCAGCTTGATTTTCTCCTCTCTCTCAGAGATGAAAGCTTTGAGTGCTGTTTATCTGATGGGGGCAGTTTTGGGGTCGACCAGCTCTTCCAGGTGGTTGTTAGGAGACCCATTTTCTCTGGAGCTTTAATCAGATTTGAACTTCTGTAATTTTAGAAACTCCTGTTTTTTAACTTGTCTTTCTCCTTCACTGTGTGAGTGTGTTCTCTTTTATCTAATCACATTTACAGCAGGGTGGTAACGGTTCTCCAAGTCCTCAGTTCAGACATCAGTTTTTAGCCACAGCTCAGTTTGTACCTTTTGCAGAGGGGGGATTAGGGGGTTAGGGAGTCGTCAGCATGAATAAGGGGAACCAAGGAAAAAAAATCTGGGTTTTTATGAAATCACCTACAATGTGGAACACCACAGAACATGGAGGACAGCCCACCCTAACTTTATCTTATATTTAATAAATAGAATAATAATTGTTTGATATACATGTGTTATAATGTTAACTGTGACATTAGTAACATAATGAGAGCTCAACAGGCGAGTGGGGGTTGAGGAGAGGGGGGTGTGTGTGTGTGTGTGTGTGTGTGTGTGTGAGAACATGTATACAAATATATGTCACAGTTCTGGGTAACACTTTATTTGATAGTCCACTGTAGATACTTTGTAGATACTTAATTTACTTTCAAGTTACATTCAACTAAATATCTACCGAATTAACCATAATTCTCTTTAATTCTAACCCTGGTCCAAATCCTAATCCTGACCTTAATCTCAACCCAAAACCTAAACCCAACCCTAACCCTGGTCCAAATCCTAACCCTAACCACTATATATATATATATATATATGTTTGTGTGTATGTTATTTATATATATATATATATAATGTATGTATGTATGTATATTGGCCACTCTAAGCATGAACACTCATTGAGCTGCAGTTCAATCCTGTTTGCACCATAGTGAGAGGCCTCATTCTGACACCACTGTTCATTACTGTGTGTGTGCGTGTGTGTGTGTGCGTGTGTGTGTGCGTGTGTGTGTGCGTGTGTGTGTGTGTGTGTGTGAGTGTGGTGCTGGATGAGTCATGACGGTCAGATCAGAGGGCCTTCAGCTCTGTTCTGTGTGTATGTGTGTTATTGTTTATGCATAAAGAACCCTCAAAGCTCTAGACTGCAGCATTAATCCCAGAGCCTCTTAGCTCTATTGCTATCTATTGGCTCCCAGTTCATCAGCTCATTCACTAACTTCTCAGCAGTACAGGGGAGCTCCACCTACTTTCCAAAATTTCTAGCAAAATTCAGAGCAATTTGGTGTGAAACGCTCTGTTCTAGATAAACTTACCGAGTCAGAACTGTTCACAGTGGTGGTGATAGGAACCAGACGTCCACCTCTAAAAGCTCCCTCACAGAAAGTTCCTACATGAAATGGTTATGAATTCACTGCCTGATGACTGAGACACTGTTTTATGATAGTTTAGAGAACTTAAACTCCATTCATGGTGGAGGGACACATAATATGCAGGGCGCTGTGAGGCAAAATAGTCCCCAAAGAAAACTTATTATTTCAGATTTTCCACTATTTTCCATCATCAACATTCCATATAGACTCAGAAGACTCGTGTAGGTTCACTGGTGGTTCTGGATAGTAAATAAAATGTCTATATTTGTGTTGTAGTCATGGCGACCCCTGGTTCCTATCACCACCACTGTAAAGACATCTGGACCATTTCACACCAAACCACTCTGAATGGCCTCATAGTCCCCTTTAAAACCCTTTCCTACAGTGGAAACACATCTGCTGCGTGCTTTTATATGATGTTCCTTTTTACATCTGGACTTTATTGAGCTCCTCCAGCTGCTTCTTCTGCACTTTGTTCATTAATTCATATTTTTTACCCTTTAAAGCTGTTGTAGCATCCACTGACAGTTTCCATCCATTCCACCATCTATTGAAAGGTTCTTTATGGAACTCAGAGTGGTTCTTCCATGGCACTGCTCCAAAGAACCCTTTCTGGCTCTTTATTTTTAAGAGTGTAGTGTGTAGATGTGTCTCTCGTGTGCCCGTACAATGTCAACAACACTTGGCTTCTCTCTCGCTCTGGACCATCTGGTCCAATTAGAAGCTGTGATTTCCATCTTGCCATGTTGTGGTGGAGGGGTGCCAATGGGCCGACTGCCCAAAAACTGCCCCCAGCCCTCTGAGGTGCCGCCTACAGGCCACTGATCCTGACAGAGAAACAGGAAATGATGTCAGTGAGGAAGATTTTGACTGTTATGGTGAACTCTGGCAGTCATTGTGAACTCTTTGGGACTTCCTGGTTTTACTACAAAATAGCTGACAAATTTTCCAAATAACGGCCACTTTATTAGAAACACCTACCTTGTGCTTCCACTAACTGGCCACTTTATTAGAAACACCTACTTTGTACTTCTGGCCACTTTATCAGAAACACCTGCCTTGTGCTTCCACTCACTGGCTACTTCATTGGAAACACCTACCTTGTGATTTCACTAACTGGCCACTTTATTGGAAACACCTACCTTGTGATTCCACTGACTGGCCACTTTATCGGAAACACCTGCCTTGTGCTTCCACTCACTGGCTACTTCATTGGAAACACCTACCTTGTGATTTCTCTAACTGGCCACTTTATTGGAAACACCTACCTTGTGATTTCACTAACTGGCCGCTTTATTAGAAACACCCCCCTCGTAGGTCCACTGTAAAGCCGTACTGTTACAGGCTGTAGCTCATTTCTAAGGCGTGTATTGGAGACTCTGCTGCTTTTTGTGTTCTTGTATTATTAATTCCTTTGTTTCTCATGGTGCTGCTTGCAAATCCCACTTCATGCCCTTTACAGCCTTTTGCTTGTGTGTTACATAATTGCTGATGTTTCATTTTTTCAGTAGTCTCCTTTCAGCAGTTTCCTTGCTTTGGATTAACTATCCTGACCTGAGGGGTACGGATGCTCTCCATCAGCTCACCATGCAGGTGTCCCGTTAAGCCTGCGTCTCTCTCTGTATGGCCTCTCCTGCAGGTGTGCTCAGTGTCTCTGTAGCTGTATTTGCCCTTTCCCACTCTGCTGACTCTCTGAAGCTGGGGTTCAGCAGCAGCTCTGACATTTAAAGGGCTGGACATTAAAGCGAAAGCTGTGCTGGACTAATAATGGCAGTGGGCGGGGCTGTGTAGGTCTGCTCTCTGTTCTGGGTGCTGACTCTAACAGCGGAGGAGTGATGGGCCAAAACGACATGGTGTGAATGTTTAATTATGTCTTTAGTACGTAGTTGACACTGTAACACAGCGCTTGCTGGGTGGTGAGTGATGGGTAAGGTGTGTGTTTGTCATGTTCAGGTAATGGCTGTGTTTATTCTGAAGGTTTTCAGCCAAAGCGTGTGAGAATATTGGCTCATTTTGGCTCATTTTGACTGCACGTTTCTCATCCTGCCTTCCGGACAGCCGCTGTACCCTCTTATCAGTAGACCTATTAGAATGCGGCAGTATAAAGGCCTGAATATAGAGCTGTGAATGTGGAGCCTTGAGCACAAAGCCGTGAAAAAGAGCCTTGATTGTGAACTTGCGAATACAGAGCTGTGAGTATAGAGGTGTCAGTATAGACCCGTGAGTGAAGACCTGTGAGTACTGAGCCATGACGCTAGAGCTAAAGCTGAGCACAGAGCCGTGAATATGAAGCAGAGTATAGAGCCGTGAATATAAAGCAGAGTATAGAGCCGTGAATATAAAGCAGAGTATAGAGCCGTGAATATGAAGCAGAGTATAGAGCCGTGAATATGAAGCAGAGTATAGAGCCGTGAATATAAAGCAGAGTATAGAGCCGTGAATATAAAGCAGAGTATAGAGCCGTGAATATAAAGCTGAGCACAGAGCCGTGAATATGAAGCTGAGCACAGAGCCGTGAATATGAAGCAGAGCATAGAGCCGTGAATATAAAGCAGAGTATAGAGCCGTGAATATAAAGCTGAGCACAGAGCCGTGAATATAAAGCAGAGTATAGAGCCGTGAATATGAAGCAGAGTATAGAGCCGTAAATATATAACAGAGTATAGAGCCGTGAATATGAAGCAGAGTATAGAGCCGTAAATATATAACAGAGTATAGAGCCGTGAATATGAAGCAGAGTATAGAGCCGTGAATATAAAGCAGAGCATAGAGCCGTGAATATAAAGCAGAGTACAGAGCCGTGAATATAAAGCAGAGTATAGAGCCGTGAATATAAAGCAGAGTATAGAGCCGTGAATATGAAGCAGAGTGTAGAGCCGTGACTATAAAGCTGAGCATAGAGCAAAGTCTATTTCTAAGGTTTTGGTCTTTCTGAATGGTCAGATTTCTGTCCCTCACTGATGCAGTACTTAGTCTGCCGTAGTTTTACAGAATCTGGCCTTCAGATTCAGCCTGGTGTGGACGATAACCACGGAACCAGTCTGCAGGAGCAGACCCTGAGCTGCTGAGGTCTGCTGTCTGCTGGGTGCTGAATGGAGGTGATTTGTGCTTCGGTTTAAAAGATGAAGTTGAGTTTTCCGAGCTGATCCAGACGTCCGAGGTTAGTCCTGATTTAAATTCCCACGCTCTCACCTCTGGACTCCCTCTCTCTCTGTTAAAACTCGAACCGCCCGCCCTCGTCGATATTTGAGGAATCCGGCCTCAGAGCCGGCGCTGCGTTTCCTATCGATCACATCATTGGCAAATATTAATCTGAGAAGCTGCTGGTGGATTTACAGCCTCTTGGAAATGAAAACAAATGTGCTGAATCTGTGAGACGCGCTGGCCGGCGCCGCCGGAGCCGAGGCCGAATATTAATGAGGATTTTAATGGTGTTGCCTGCAGAGATTGGATAATGAGCGCGGGAAAAGGCCCTCGCCAGCGCGGAACGTACAGAACGGTGACTCATCCAGCTGCTCCATCCAAACAACACAGATGTTTACAAGATTTGTGACTGTAGCGGGACTCGCTCGCCAGAGATCTCATGAAGCGTGAAGACCTTTCTGAGGATCAATTCATATTCTAGTCTAGATTGCAACGTTGAGGTGTCTAAGTGACGTTGAATCTTCTAGAACCTTCTGTCTCTGGCCACATTCTGTTCTAGAGCATTGTGTTCTATAACTTTTGTTCTAGAACCTTGGGTCTTGACTCAGTCTTTATACCTATAATCTTCTGTCTCTGCTCTAGAACCTTCTGTCTCTACCAGGTTATCCACCTTTGGAATCCTCTCTCTCCTCTTTGTGTTGTGTAGAACCTTCTGTCTCTGCTCTAGAACCATCTGTCTCTACCAGGTTATCCACCTTTGGAACCCCCTTCTCTCTCCTCTCTGTGTTGTGTAGAACCTTCTGTCTCTGCTCTAGAACCATCTGTCTTCACCATGTTCTTGTCCACCTTTGGAAGCTTCTTCCTCCACTCAGTGCCTGTTGTAGAACCTGCCGTCTCCGCTGTGCTCTTGTTCTAGATCCTTCTGTTTCTACCCTGTTCCTCTTCTGCAACCTTGATCTTCTTTTTTAGAACCTTGTTTCGACCCTGTTCCTGTTCCAGAACGCTTGTTCTTGAACCTTTCCCGGTTCCCTAGTTCTGTAGTTTCATGATTTGCTAGTTTGCTGGTTCCTTGATGGTTTGTCTCAAAGTCCCCTTGTGTCTAGTTCCTTAGTCCCCTGGTCCTTGGTTCTTTTGTTTCACACTTTCCAGGTTCTCTTGTTCATTGTTCCTTAGTTTCTGGTCCCCTAGTTCCCAAGCTCCTTAGTGCACTCTCTAGTTCTGTAGTGTTCAGTTCTTGTTGGTTCTACCTGCCTGGTTCTGTTATGGAATGTTCTGTGTTGACACTGTCTGCCAACTGTGGATTATGACTGATTATTTTTAAAGCCCAAAAAATGAAACAAAATTACTGTTCTTTGATAGAATATCTGTAAAATGCTGGATTTGAGCAGAACTAGATTTTTTTGTTTACATTTGAATTAATTTTAAATTGGAATCATTTTGTTATTTGCTAGAAGCAGAAAACCTGCATACTGAACACCACTCACCATTCACTCTCTCTCTCTCTCACTCTCTCTCTCTCTCTCTCACTCTCTCTGTCTCACTCACTCTCTCCCTCTCTCTCTCTCTCTCTCTCTCTCTCTCTCACTCTCTCTCTCCTCTCTCTCACTTCACTCTCTCTCTCTCTCTCTCTCTCTCTCTCTCTCTCTCTCTCTCACTCTCTCTCACTCTCACTCTCTCTCACTCACTCTCTCACTCACTCTCTCTCTCTCTCTCTCTCACTCTCACTCTCACTCTCTCACTCACTCTCACTCTCTCTCTCTCACTCTCTCATTCTCTCTCTCTCTCACTCTCACTCTCTCTCTCTCACTCTCTCATTCTCTCTCTCTCTCTCTCTCTCACTCTCTCTCTCACTCACTCTCTCACTCACTCTCTCACTCACTCTCTCTCACTCTCTCACTCTCTCTCTCTCTCTCTCTCAGTTCTTGAACAGTGTTTGTTTGTTTTGCTGTTTATGTTCTTCAGTAAAGGTGTTTTATTTCTCTCTGACAAGTTTTAGCTACTAATAAGGACTCAAGACCGCTGTATACATTATACTAGAGAGTTTCTAATAAAGTGGCCAGTGAGTGGAAGCAGAAGGTGGGTGTTTCTAATAAAGTGGCCAGTGAGTGGAAGCAGAAGGTGGGTATTTCTAATAAAGTGGCCAGTGTGAGGAAGCAGAAGGTGGGTGTTTCTAATAAAGTGGCCAGTGAGTGGAGGCAGAAGGTGGGTGTTTCTGTTGTTTGTAAACTGTTGTTGTGCTGGTGTTTTCTGAACGCGGACCCTCTTTCGGCGCTCCACAGCTGGTCTGATGGAAGCTGTGCTAATGTTTGAGTCGTGAGGATCTTTAATGGGTTTCATTATGTCCTTAGTGTTCTGGTCCATCAAGGAAATGGACTGTAATGGGGTGAGTGTGTCCAGCATTTCCTCGGTGTGAGCAAACTTCACACATGATGCTGGATAGTGTGTAATGAGTAATGATTTATTGTCTGGCAAATATGTATAGAAACATGTTAATAAACACCACAGATTACGGAATGCAGGTTTGCACGTTGCACTAACATCTAATACATAATAACAATCATAAAACTGATAGTTCCACTCCTAAAATCTGATTGGCTGAGCTGCGTTTGAAGCCATTGTAAAATTCTCAATATACTCACACTGACCGCATCACAATAACTGACCTCTGTATCTCTGCACTGTCATGAAAAACCCTCACATGGAGCACCGAGTGAACTGATGAAGAAAGAACCCGGTTCTGTTCAAACTGAGAGGCTGACAGCTTATTTTCTTAACTAGAACCAGGCTGGTCAGCTAGCTAACAGGCTAAAAGATAAACAGTCTAAACAGCTCCATCATTAATATCACAGGCTTGAATTAAAGCACTTACAGTGTGATTTACTGTAAAACTGCAGTATAAAAGTCTAAAAATGTCACCTGAATGTTTTACACACTTCAAATGTTCGTGTTTCAGTCAGAAGTCGCATCAAACCCAGACTGAATCCCAAACAGCTCTGTACTCCCTAAATAGTGTTCTAGCTATGGAAGTTCAGAAGTTCTAGCCTCTACAGCCAAACAGTGCATCATGTATCGAGTGTGGATGAGTCTGAATCCCAAATGACTGTTTCTTAGCTGTATTTTGCTCTGTTGGGCTGCAGGATCCAGTATTTAAACTCCTACGTAGTGCACTATGTAGGGAGCAGGGAGCCGTTTGAGACTCAGCCCCAGTGTGAGAAGAGGGGCTGCTGGATTGGTGCTAAATAAGACTGGTGGTGGTGATTCGGTGACCATAAAGTACTCATAAAGTGAAGGTTTCTGCTTTAAACAGCGCTGTGTTATGATGTACTCATGATTGTGATTATTTTGATGGGTGACTGAATGTTCTTATCCTTTATTGGTCCATGGTTGATTGGCAACAATACCATACTCTAAAGGAACTACATTTATTGGCAGAATACCTGTTTATGTAGATTATTATTAATAATAACTTAAATTAGTTACTGAAAATGTGTATATTTTATCACAGTTTATGTTGGCTGCCATTTTATAAAAGCAGTAAGTCACCGTCAGCCGTGCATTACAGTGATTTTATCACAGGGAAGCGTGCTTTACTCTGCTTTGCACTGTGCCTAATAACACCCTTCCCCCTGGTAAAATCACTGTAACGCATGGCCTCCAGTAGCTTATTGCTTCATTATATAATCTAGTGCCAGTTTTAGCACTAGATTATATTATAATGCATATATTTAACAGTGTAACAAAGAAAAATTAACAGTATAACAGTATAATACAGTACATGTACTAGCACTACACACAAAGATGGTTCTTCAAGGGTTCTTTAGTAAAGGCAGTGGCTCCATTTAGAACAGGAGTGTCAAACTCAACCATATAACTGATAAAACTCAAACACTTTGAACTCTGTTGGGGGGGTCGGAGTGCACATTATGTTGCACTGCATGCTGGGGATTGTAGTGCAGGACACTTTGAAAAACAAATAAACAGAAAATTAAAACACTTTTAACATAAAATTACAGAACATATGTGAATTAGAACCTTGAGCTCTACTTAGAACCATTTGCATGCTTCAATGGTTCTCTGCATGGTGTAATCATTGTTCAGATTGATGGAGAATGTGTTGTATATGGTTCTATATAGCACCAAAATGGGGTTCTGCTGTTGTTACGATATCAAGCTTGTGACAGTAAAAGAACCCTTCTTGGTGCTATCTAGAACTATTTTCAGAAATGTTCTATATATTCTCCATTTCGTGCATGAACTGATTCTATATCAAACACACGGTTCTAAATGGTACCACTGGCTTTACTAAGGAACCCTTGCAGACCTTTCTCAGTCATTTCAGAACGTTCTGATGCGTCATACTGATGATCTGAGAGTTTCAGCACCACAATAGGATTAATTTGTATATTTATTTTCAGTTAAACTGTATTTATATTATGGAGAACAGTTACTCCAAACTTGTGAATGGCAGAACGTGTGCGCACAAGTAACCCAAAGTTCTCTGCCCTCAAGCTTTACTGAGTTTGACTACGCTGCTCCGGCTCTGATAAGACTCAGTGTTTACCAGAGCTAATTGAGAGAGAGAGAGAGAGAGAGAGAGAGAGAGAGAGAGAGAGAGAGAGGGGATAATAGAGGGTAGAGGGTGAGATCTAAAAGCATGAAAAAAAAACGAGGTAGGGATGGAAGGAGAAATAAATCGTGTTATTCGCTAACGTTCTTTAGCATGCTAACGAGAGCGACTAACGGGATTAGCCTGATGTGGATTACACCACACAGCTCAAACAGGAAAACGCTGGAGTTCTGTCCGGACTTCAGTCCTACATTAGTTCATATTCCACACCTCTTATTCTAATTTTCCGTTCCACCTTAAATGGTGCAGCAGTGAGGCGCCAGAATGTGGTGAACAGGAAGCCAACTTCGCTAGCACTGCGCTAACTGGTGGAGTATAACTTTCTATTGCTTGTTAGCTCCAGAAAATATGCGAACACATTAAATTTAGCCGTTATTTTGTTTAACTGTTTATCTTCACTGCATAAAATCAAACTTTTTCCTGTAATTCTTACGTGGTCTGAGTTGTAACTGTGAGACAGGATAACATATTTAAGCCACAGAGAACAATGAGGCTTAATAGGCTTCCTATCCGGCAACTTATTGTTAGAATTTTCCTGTTCCACCTTAAATGGTGCAGCAGTTACATTCTGGCACCATTTAAGGTGGAACGGGAAAGTTTGAACAAGAAGCTGGCGAATGAGAAGCGACTTCAGCCTCGTAAAAAGTCAAACGTTCAGATGTTTTACAGAAACTGTTCTACTTTTGTGGGAAAGTTTCCTGCTGGAGATGTGAGAAAAGCGGCTCCAGCTGAGCTGAAGCTTAAAGCAGAGCAAAGTAAGTCTGTGTTTTTGTTTATATCATATTTTTTATCCTATATTAGAACATCAGCACACACTGAGACACATTTACAGCCAAGATGGTAAAACGTTACTTCAATAAATTGAAATAAAGTGTTGTGGCTCCCAAAGTGGAATCATTTTTTTTTGAGAGGACAAAATGGCTCTTCTTAACATTTGGATTGCGACCCCTGTGCTTGGGGTCTCATGGGCCGTCCCAGATGCCGCTGTTCTACAATTATGATCCGTTTATCATTCCCAACACGCGTATTTGGGTCCAACGCTGGAAATTAGTTGGCTGTGACAGTTCATGTCAAAATCGTGCTGAATTTGTGCAGTTTGATCCCAGAATAAGCTCTTCTTCAAGGCTTTATGCTTAAGAAGCCTCTTTTCCACAGGATATGGTAGCTATGATATCACAGTATTAATATAACCTGAGGTGATTTTTATGGTCTATAGACGTTTAAAGGCACCATAATCTTTACTGAAGCGGTAAAAATGGCTAAAAACCATTAAAACCACTGAGAGACGCCGGTCATAATTACATTACCCATCCACACATGTAACACTAGAAAATCAACGACACGGAATTTGACCAGGGGGTGCCAAAACTTTTGCACATAACTATTCAGGGGCAAAATGTATGTTTGTATGAAACTACTGAATTTCTAACATGTTCATGATGGCAGTGACACATGAACAGATAAGGATTCTGAAAACGTAACCTGTTTATGATGTTTGTGTAAATCTGAACTGTCTCTCTGAGTGATGTCTTTCTTTTTCACTCTCGCTGACTGTTTAGAAACAAAGAGCGTCACATCATTCCTCTCAGAGCATCTCTGGCTTTGAGGCGTTTCAGGTCTGACGGTTCTCTTGGTTGTTTTTCTGATCTGTATTCACTGTCGGCCCATTTCTCATTTTTAGACTTCTCGTCTTCCTGAAGGTCAGCTGGAGTCGCTGCTTTTGAGAAATGGTGTTGAATTCCGCTGCTTTGCTTGGTTTGATAAGCCGAAGTCGGAGCGGGAATGAGCGTTCCGGAGCCGTACGTTCCGCGGGCCGCGTTCAGGGGTGTGCCTGTTACAGCGGGAAGCCAGAGGCGTTGGTTGTAAGAGTGTTTCATTTCAGCTTTTCCTCGAGGCGTCTTCCTCACAGGCAGACAGCGTCATAGATCCAAACAAGGTGAATCTGTTCTCAGAACGTATGAAACAGACTAACAAGGTCAGAGCGCCGACGCACGAACGGGGGAACCGCAGAGCGACGCTTAGCCCGGCCGAGAACATCCAGCAGGACTTTAGAGACAAACGCAGCAGCACATACAGCACAGATAACCACTCAGTGAACCACTCAGACACAGCTCTGAGCTGCAGTACCCGGCAGCCAACGTAGGGGGCGGTGTGTGCGTTACGGAATGACTGAGTGAGTGCGTTACTGAGTGACAGAGTGAGTGTGTTTCCGAGTGACAGTGAGTGTTACGTAATGACTGAGTGAGTGTGTTACAGAGTGAAAGTGTTACTGAGTGCCTGAGTGACTGACAGACTGACAGACTGAACGAATGACTGAGTGAGCGAGTGAGTGAGTGGGTGATTGAGTGAGTGGGTGAGTTATTGAGTGAGTGAGTGAGTGGGTTATTGAGGGAGTGAGTGGGTTATTGAGCGAGTGAGTGAGTGAGTGGGCTATTGAGTGAGTGAGGGAGTGAGTGGGTTATTGAGTGAGCGAGTGAGTGAGTGGGTTATTGAGTGAGCGAGTGAGTGAGTGGGTTATTGAGTGAGTGGGTGATTGAGTGAGTGGGTGATTGAGTGAGCGAGTGAGTGAGTGGGTTATTGAGTGAGTGGGTGATTGAGCGAGTGGGTTATTGAGTGAGCGAGTGAGTGAGTGTGTTACAGAGTGAAAGTGTTACTGAGTGCCTGAGTGACTGACAGACTGACAGACTGAACGAATGACTGAGTGAGCGAGTGGGTTATTGAGTGAGCGAGTGAGCGAGTGGGTTATTGAGTGAGCGAGTGAGCGAGTGGGTTATTGAGTGAGCGAGTGAGCGAGTGGGTTATTGAGTGAGCGAGTGAGTGAGTGGGTTATTGAGTGAGCGAGTGAGTGAGTGGGTTATTGAGTGAGTGGGTGATTGAGTGAGTGGGTGATTGAGTGAGTGAGTGAGTTATTGAGTGAGTGAGTGAGTGGGTTATTGAGGGAGTGAGTGGGTTATTGAGCGAGTGAGTGAGTGGGCTATTGAGCGAGTGAGTGAGTGGGCTATTGAGTGAGTGAGGGAGTGAGTGGGTTATTGAGTGAGTGAGGGAGTGAGTGGGTTATTGAGGGAGTGAGTGGGTTATTGAGCGAGTGAGTGAGTGAGTGGGCTATTGAGTGAGTGAGTGGGTTATTGAGTGAGTGAGGGAGTGAGTGGGTTATTGAGCGAGTGAGTGAGTGGGTTATTGAGTGAGTGGGTTATTGAGTGAGTGGGTTATTGAGTGAGTGAGTGAGTGGGTTATTGAGTGAGTGGGTTATTGAGTGAGGGAGTGAGTGGGTTATTGAGGGAGTGAGTGGGTTATTGAGCGAGTGAGTGAGTGAGTGGGCTATTGAGTGAGTGAGTGGGTTATTGAGTGAGTGAGGGAGTGAGTGGGTTATTGAGTGAGTGAGGGAGTGAGTGGGTTATTGAGTGAGTGAGGGAGTGAGTGGGTTATTGAGCGAGTGAGGGAGTGAGTGGGTTATTGAGTGAGTGGGTTATTGAGTGAGTGAGTGAGTGGGTTATTGAGTGAGTGGGTTATTGAGTGAGTGAGTGAGTGGGTTATTGAGTGAGTGAGTGAGTGGGTTATTGAGTGAGTGGGTTATTGAGTGAGTGAGTGAGTGGGTGATTGAGTGAGTGGGTTATTGAGTGAGTGGGTTATTGAGTGAGTGAGTGAGTGAGTGGGTTATTGAGTGAGTGAGTGAGTGAGTGGGTTATTGAGTGAGTGGGTTATTGAGTGAGTGAGTGAGTGGGTTATTGAGTGAGTGGGTTATTGAGTGAGTGGGTTATTGAGTGAGTGAGTGAGTGAGTGGGTTATTGAGTGAGTGGGTTATTGAGTGAGTGAGTGAGTGAGTGGGTTATTGAGTGAGTGGGTTATTGAGTGAGTGGGTTATTGAGTGAGTGAGTGGGTTATTGAGTGAGTGGGTTATTGAGTGGGTGAGTGAGTGAGTGAGCGAGTGAGTGGGCGAGTGAGTGGGTGAGTGAGTGGGCGAGTGAGTGGGTGAGCGAGTGAGTGAGTGAGTGAGCGAGTGAGTGGGTGATTATGCCGTCTCAGCTCCTGTTGGACCCAAACGGAGCAGCACTCGCTGCTCGTCATCCAGCAGCCAGAAGCAGATTAATAAAATCTAAAGCTGACATTTGGTCTAATCACCGCTGCGCTGCTGAGACCACATTACAGAAGGACGGCGTGGAACGCGCTCAGGGGAGATCACGGCCAGTCAGGTGTCCAGCGTTTTAATGGAACACGGGGCAGTTATAACATAACGCAAACAAAGAGCTCGAAGAGAAAATGTCTTTTTAAAGAAGGATCACGAGCTGAGCGCTTTAAATCAGAGCGTTACCTGAGAAACGCGCTGATGAATAATTCACCAGATTACAAAAGTTTAAACATGCAAAATACGCTAATTAGATATTCAGTGATAATGGAACACCAGGTGAGGAACGTGAACCTTCCAGACCTTTAGAGAGAGAGAGAGAGAGACAGAGAGAGAGAGAGATTCATACTGTCTGTTAAATCTCTCTATTGTTAGTGAACAAGCCAATTAAATATTTATGTGTTTATTGTGGAGTAAACAGATGAGAGCAGTGTGTAAACAGATTATCCACCACACACACAAACAGTGCCTTGTCTTAGTTGGACATAATCCTTATTATTATTATTATTATTATATTATTATTATTGGTAGTATTTTTATTTTTTTCTGTTTATTTTATAAACCTCAAGTCCACAGGTTGGAACAGTGTGTAATGCAAATAAAAGCAAAAAGCAGTGATTTTATAAATCCCATCTTTAAACAAAAACAATGTACAATGTCAAAACATGTAATGTTTTTTTGTAAACATACACTGATTCTGAAATTGACATTCCAAAAAAGTTGAGACAGGATGAATTTAAAACTATAAACGTCGTGAAATGTTCAAAAACCCTCTTAAGCAGGTGAAGCGACCCTGATTGGGTATAAAAGCGGCATCCAGGAAAGGCCGAGTCATTTATTAGTGAGAATGAGTCGAGACTCGCCACCAAAAACTGCATCAGCAAAAATCCCACAGTTTAAAAATAATGTTCATCAACGAGCGACTGCAAGATTTCAGGTATTTCACCCTCAGCGGTGCATAATATCATCAACAGATTCAGGAAATCCAGAGAAACTCTGCGCATAAAAGGCCCCAAAACCACAAATGAACGACCTCAGACCCTTCAGATTTCACTACGTTAAAAACTGGAACGTTTCTTTTTGTTCTCCAGGCCAAAGAAGAAAAGAACCATCCAGTCTGTTACTAGCATAAAGTTCTAAACCCAGTGTCTGTCATGATTTGGGGGGGTATTGGCGAAAGCACCATTAACACAACACATTTTGGAGCAACACACGCTGCCTTTTAGACGCCGTCTTTTTCAGGGACGTCCGTGTTTATTTCAGCATGACATTCTGAAGAATGAGAAACATTCTGCATTACAGCAGCACAAAACTTTTATTACATGTTACCAACTTTTTTAGACGCATCAGATCTGGAATGAGTTATATTTGCTACCAAAACAGCAAATTTCTTTAGATTAAACGTCAAATATTGTGTTTTTTTTTGGCACTGTTTTCTGTTTAATACAGGTCAAACAGAATTGATTAATCACTTTCTGTTTTTCTTAGCATTTCACACTCCATTCTAACTTATCTGGACTTGAGAACTGCAGTTTAGTTTAGAATGATTAGCAAAACAAAGGAAATCTTAAACAGCGCAGTTTATATGAAAAGTAAATCAGTAAAATAACAGTATATTGTGACAAATACTGGAATATAAAGTAAAAACAGAATGAAGTATTAATAAATATCCAAAATGCCAAAATTTAAAGATAGGTAAGTTGATGAATAGTTACCAGAAACTAATAATACGTGTGTTATTTCTATTGAATTCTGTCTTATTGTTCTCAGAATGTTTAAAATAGTCATTTTTAATAAAATAACGATGGTTATCCTCTGACAGCAGCGTACAGGCTGATGCTGTTCACGCTAACAGGCTGATGATGTGTATTACAGTGGGATTTAAGGTTGAATTAGTTTTTACAGCCTCAGTTTTTAAAGCTAAAGCTAACGTGGTGTGAATTTGCTCTCCGGTGCTCTGAGTGTTTGACCCTCAGCTCTAAACCAGCCTCTTCACACAGAGAGAGAGAGAGAGAAATGAAGCTTTTCCAGCTGGAGAGCTTGACCCTTGACCCTGAATAGCAGGCCGTGTCCTCCGTGGTCCTCTTCATCTGCTGGATGGTCCACTCTCAGATGTTCAACTGTGAGTGTGAGTGCAGAGACGAGTTCATCCTCTCAGCCCCACAGTTATCACTGTTACTGCACTGTTCACTATAGTCACACATAAGCAGATCATTAATTGCGTTTACGTCTGTGTGGAGGTTCCAGTCTGGGTTCTTCTGTTTGTTTCAGTGCTAAAAATGAACAAAACATCACAAACACGCAAAGCATGCGCCCCTCCCCCCCTCCTTCCCCTCCCCCCCTTCCCCCTCCCTTCTCCCCCCCTTCCCCCCTCCTTCCCCCCCCCCTTCCCCTCCCTCCTTCCCCCTCCCCTCTCAAATACAGTTTTGTTGCAATCACTTTTCAAAATATAGTTTTTGCCCCTTTTACTTTTTCAAATTTTTGCCCTCACAAACTTCGTTTTTCCCCACCACTTCTTAAAATCCTGCCCACCTCCTACTTTTTGAAATAGTTTTGACCCTTCTAAACTTTTCAAAAAACAATTTTTGCCTCCATCAATTTTTAAAATGTAGTTTTTCCCCCCATCATTATTAGTTTTTAAATAGTTTTTGCCCCCACCAACTTAAATTACAGTTTTTGCCCCTTTTACTTCTTAAAAGTCCTGCCCACCTCCTGCTTTTTGCAATATAGTTTTTGCCCACCTACAATTTTTTAAAAGCAGTTTTTTACCCTGCAACAGAGGTGTGGACTCGTCTTGCACTCGTGTCTGACTCGAGTCATGAATTTGATGACTTTAGACTCGACTTGAGAATATCGAGAAAGACTTGAGACTCAACTTTGACTTCAACACCAGTGACTCTGACTCGGACTTGAGCGTCATGACTTGGAAAGACTCGAGACTCAAAGCAGAAGATGAACAGCTAACGCTGTCGCTAAAAGGCTACAGTACTGTTACCGTCATTCAGAGTTTTGGCCTCAAATTAGCTGAAGAATGCCGACTGACTTGTTTAGGACTCGAAGATTAGGACTATTGATTTGGGACTCGACTTGAGACTCGCCTGTACTGACTCGGGACTTGAACTGAGACTTGACTATCTTGACTCGGGACTTGAGTGTGAAGACTTGATTTACTTGTTACTTGCAGCTCAGTGACTCGTTCCCACCTCTGCACTGCAGCCTTAAAGGTTTTTATCCTAAAATCCTGAGCACCTCCTGCTTTTTGAAGTGTAGTTTTGCCCCCCAAACTTTTCAGAAAACATTTTCTGCCTCCTTTCAAAGTTTTAAAAACAAAGTTATTGCCCCACCATCATATTTTAAGATTCTGCCCACCCCCTACTTTTCAAAATACTGTTTTTGCCCCCCATATTTGTACATATCCTGATGTGTTTTGGTGCCTTTAAGGCTGCTGAGGTGTTTGAGTCTTTGTGCTGCAGTGAACTGTAATCAGAGTAAATCAGAGGAGAATCTAACAGGATGCTTCAGTTCTGCCACAGGAGCAGATCTCTTGGCCGAGCTGAACGAATGTAGAGCTGATGAGGCTCCAACTCATCAGGCGTCTTTGTTTGTTTGTTTGTTTGTTTGTTTGTGTGTAACAGGCAGCAGTTATCTAGAACATACTTATTTATTTTCTCCCTGAACTCACAGATACACACTCTACAGCAGGCGTATCACACGTGAAGCTCACGTCCATCCTGCTGGACAGACACGCTACAGTCTCGCTCACTGAGCGGGGCTAAACTGCTGTAGGCTGAATGGGCGGGGTTAAACTGCTGAAGGCTGAATGGAGGTCATATGTAGATGTGGTCATGCTTGTGACATCACAACCCTAAAGAATTTAAAACAGCCTGTTTTTCCAGCTTAGTTTCCATGTATAGACGTGCATATTGAATGTTTTGGACACCTCAGCAGTGCTTACCTGCCACGCCCACCTCATTTTTCCATGATATTGGCCCTTTAAGTGTCTCTTTGCTTGGACAAAACAAGTTATAAACGCACAAACCATGAGTCAAACCTCACAACAGCTCTGCTTCAGCTTCGCCCCCAGTGTGAGGCGCGCTCTCGACTCGGACTGCGTCCGGTACTCCCTCTCTGCCCGCTCAGCCTGAAACGCAGCCAGACCTCTTTATGGTTTTTCATAAAAGGCTGGAAAGGCATCCCGAGAAATATTAAAGTTCTCTTTCCTCAGACAACGATGTGTTTGTGTCAGCGTGTGCAGGTGAGGGAAATAGATTTCCTTTTCATTGCGTGGGAGGAGGCGGCGCTGAGACTGAAGTCACTCTGTACAGCTCTGATTGAAATGCGTCTTTTCTGTGAAAAGCGTCCTCAGACGTCTCCTCTTTTAAAGGACCAGATGGGGCCAGGAAAATGTCTGTTTCTCCTCCCTGTGTTGTCGCTCACAGTTGCTCGCCTGCCTCTTTTCGCTCTCATGCTTAAGGCGTCTGAAGTTTTTGCCCATTTGACCCTCACAGAAGTGCCACAGGACCAGGAGAAGCTTTGTAGAGTAAACTGTGCCTTAAAGGGCCCTTTTGATGTGAAACTGAGTTTTGCTCAATACCCACATTCACATGCAGGAGCATAATCGGACTAATAGCTAATTGGGATGGAATGCATCTCACCTCAGTCGGAATAGGCTAGTCCGATTGAGGCCGTTCCGAATATAGTTTCTATCCGACTGAACGAGGTGATACTTCAATATTCCAAAAACACATTACGTTCCTCAGACTGTTCATCTCTATTCACCCTCTGTCTGAAACGCTCCGTTAGAGCTCCTGTGTCTTTAAGCCCCGCCTCCCGATGTGCCCAGCGTGCTCTGATCGGTCAGCCACCAGAGCGGTTCCGCCCCTCCAGGTTCCGCCCCTGTCCTGCAGTCTGCAGACAGACACTTCCCTCCTGAGCAGCTGTGAACTCCGCTGAGGACTGCAGGAACAGCCTGTTCCACTGTTCTTGCAATGTCACAACCATGAGCACACTTACATACGACCTCCCATTCAGCCTGTAGCAGTTTAGCCCCACCCATTCATGCTGAAGTTACGATGAGTGTTTCAGCCTGGACTGCTTTTTGAACAAGATACAGTATAGGGCATCCAATCAGAACGGACCTCATTTACATATTTTAGTCTTTTATATATATTAGGCACACTAACAAAACCAGCCTGACACACAGACATTATAACTGAAACTCAGGGTGAAAAATAAAATACAGAAAAATGCAGGAGCGCTTTAAAGAAGCTGTCAGCTCTGAGCTGTGAACATACTTGACCTTGACATTCCATTTCCAACATCTCCAAGTCAATAAAAGGCAGCACTTATCAATGTGTACACACACACACACACACACACACACACACACACTCACTCACACACACACACTCACACTCACACACACTCACACACACATATATAGTCTGTGTACTCATGTTCATACTGATCTAGTAGTGAATGACCTGTAATCGTTCAAGTAAGTTTTATTTAAAGACTGTGTTTACTTTATCAGAAGTGTCGAGTTTGTGACACAATTAAATGTTAGCTGGCCACTTTATGAGAAACACCCACCTTGTACTTCCACTAACTGGCCACTTTATTAGAAACACCCACCTTGTCCTTCCACAAACTGGCCACTTTATTAGAAACACCTACCTTGTGCTTCCACTAACTGGCCACTTTATTAGAAACACCCACCTTCTGCTTCCACACACTGGCCACTTTATTAGAAACACATACCTTGTGCTTCCACAAACTGGCCACTTTATTAGAAACACCTGCCTTGTGCTTCCACTAACTGGCCACTTTATTAGAAACACCCACCTTCTGCTTCCACAAACTGGCCACTTTATTAGAAACACCTACCTTGTGCTTCCACTAACTGGCCACTTTATTAGAAACACCTGCCTTGTGCTTCCACTAACTGGCCACTTTATTAGAAACACCTGCCTTGTGCTTTCACTCACTGGCCACTTTATTAGAAACACCTACCTTGTACTTCCACAAACTGGCCACTTTATTAGAAACACCTACCTTGTACTTCCACTAACTGGCCACTTTATTAGAAACACCTACCTTGTACTTCCACTCACTGGCCACTTTATTAGAAACACCTACCTTGTACTTCCACAAACTGGCCACTTTATTAGAAACACCTGCCTTGTGCTTTCACTCACTGGCCACTTTATTAGAAACACCTACCTTGTACTTCCACAAACTGGCCACTTTATTAGAAACACCTACCTTGTACTTCCACTAACTGGCCACTTTATTAGAAACACCTACCTTGTACTTCCACTCACTGGCCACTTTATTAGAAACACCTACCTTGTACTTCCACAAACTGGCCACTTTATTAGAAACACCTACCTTGTGCTTCCACTCACTGGACACTTTATCGGAAACACCTACCTTGTGCTTCCACTAACTGGCCACTTTATTAGAAACACCTACCTTGTACTTCCACAAACTGGCCACTTTATTAGAAACACCTACCTCGTACTTCCACAAACTGGCCACTTTATTAGAAACACCTACCTTGTGCTTTCACTAACTGGCCACTTTATTAGAAACACCTGCCTTGTGCTTTCACTCACTGGCCACTTTATCAGAAACACCCATGTTGTACTTCCACAAACTGGCCACTTTATGAGAAACACCTACCTTGTGCTTCCACTAACTGGCCACTTTATTAGAAACACCTACCTTGTACTTCCACTAACTGGCCACTTTATTAGAAACACCCACCTTGTGCTGCCACTAACTGGCCACTTTATTAGAAACACCCACCTTATGCTGCCACTAACTGGCCACTGGCTACAGTTTATTAGCCTCTACTCCATTCATCATTGGTCAGTTTCTGACCACTGGGCCGCTGTTGTCCAGATATTCTGTGTGTGGTTGTTCATTCTCAGCACAGCAGTGACACTGGTGTGGTAGTGTGTGAGGCACTGATGTTGCTGGAGTTTTTACACACGTTAGTGTCACTATTAGTTTGAGAGTGGAGTGTCCACTATAAACTATACCAAGAAAATGGCTCTGTGGCCAGAAACTGACCACTGATGAAAGACTAAAGGATGGCCAACACAAAATGTACATCAACAGATGATGTCCAGGCTCTAACAGTCCCCCGGGGCTCTGATAGTGTCCATAAGTGTACAGTGGTCTGTAATGAAGAAAGAACAGCGGAAAAGACCACAGATTACATTAATATAATGCTATAAAGGCAGTAATAAATAAATAGCACAGAATTAGAGCAGATCTAGCCGTTTATTTTCCAGTTACTGTAATTGTACGAGGCCGAGACAGATTTAGCTGCTACTCTCACTCTCTCTACTTCCACTTCAAGTTTTTCCAAGTTAGAAAGAAAAGAGAATACATTAATAATATTTCATATGTTTCAAAGGATGTGTCTCTTATTGATTTATATTTTGGGTGATAGAGGACAAAATGTGTTTCATCTTCTGTTTCTATTAGACTGCAGTGCCTACAAAACCTCTCTCTCTTTCTCCCTCTCTCCTCTCTTCTCTCTCCTTTTCTTTTTTCCTCACTCTCCCCTGCTCTCTCTCTTTCAGCACTGTAGCAGTGGGTTTTAGTAATATTGCCAGTGCTGTTTCAGTGTTACAGTCAGTTGTGTTACAACCACTGATGCTATAGTCAGTTAGAGTCTGTGGTGTTACTGTCAGTAACATTACAGTCAGTTGTGATACAGTCAGTTGTGATACAGTCATTTGTATCACAACAACTGATGTTTAAGGGGTAGTGTTAGTCAGTTGTGTTACAACAACTGATGCTTGAGTCATGGTGTTACAGTCAGCGGTGTTACAGTCAGCGGTGTTATGACTAATGATGCGATAGTCAGTGATGTTACAGTTGGTGGTGTAACAGACATTGGTACAGTAAGTTGTGTTACAGACACCGGTGTTACAGTCAGTGGTGTTATGGTCAGTTGTGTTACAACCACATGCTTAAGTCTTGGTGTTACAGTCAGTGGTGTTACAGTAACTGTTGTTACAGTCAGTGGTGTTAGTGGTGTTAAAGTAACCATTCTTATAGTAAATGTTTAGTCAGTGGTGTTACAGTAAGTGTTTTCATAGTAACTGGTGTTCTTATAGTAACTGGTGTTGCAGTCGGTGTTCTCATAGTAACTGGTGTTACAGTCAGTGGTGTTACAGTCAGTGTTCTCATAGTAACTGGTGTTACAGTCAGTGGTGTTACAGTCAGTGTTCTCATAGTAACTGGTGTTACAGTCAGTGGTGTTACAGTCAGTGTTCTCATAGTGACTGGTGTTACAGTCAGTGGTGTTACAGTCAGTGTTCTCATAGTAACTGGTGTTGCAGTCAGTGTTCTCATAGTAACTGGTGTTGCAGTCGGTGTTCTCATAGTAACTGGTGTTACAGTCAGTGGTGTTACAGTCAGTGTTCTCATAGTGACTGGTGTTACAGTCAGTGGTGTTACAGTCAGTGTTCTCATAGTGACTGGTGTTACAGTCAGTGCTGTTACAGTCAGTGTTCTCATAGTGACTGGTGTTACAGTCAGTGCTGTTACAGTCAGTGTTCTCATAGTGACTGGTGTTACAGTCAGTGCTGTTACAGTCAGTGTTCTCATAGTGACTGGTGTTACAGTCAGTGGTGTTACAGTCAGTGTTCTCATAGTGACTGGTGTTACAGTCAGTGGTGTTAGTTAGTGTTCTCATAGTAACTGGTGTTACAGTCAGTGGTGTTAGTTAGTGTTCTCATAGTGACTGGTGTTGCAGTCAGTGTTCTCATAGTAACTGGTGTTGCAGTCGGTGTTCTCATAGTAACTGGTGTTACAGTCAGTGGTGTTACAGTCAGTGTTCTCATAGTAACTGGTGTTGCAGTCAGTGTTCTCATAGTAACTGGTGTTGCAGTCGGTGTTCTCATAGTAACTGGTGTTACAGTCAGTGGTGTTACAGTCAGTGTTCTCATAGTGACTGGTGTTACAGTCAGTGGTGTTACAGTCAGTGTTCTCATAGTGACTGGTGTTACAGTCAGTGCTGTTACAGTCAGTGTTCTCATAGTGACTGGTGTTACAGTCAGTGCTGTTACAGTCAGTGTTCTCATAGTGACTGGTGTTACAGTCAGTGCTGTTACAGTCAGTGTTCTCATAGTGACTGGTGTTACAGTCAGTGGTGTTACAGTCAGTGTTCTCATAGTGACTGGTGTTACAGTCAGTGGTGTTACAGTCAGTGTTCTCATAGTGACTGGTGTTACAGTCAGTGGTGTTACAGTCAGTGTTCTCATAGTAACTGGTGTTACAGTCAGTGGTGTTAGTCAGTGGTGTTACAGTAAATATATGCTTTCTGCTCTTATTCCTGAAGAACGGGCCACTCACCTACAGCATAGAGATGAGACGTCCAATCCGGATAACAACACCAGATGAAGAATCCAAACCTGCCAAACCAGGGAGCTGCTTTAAGTCTGGGGGATTGAATTTTTATTTCTTGCATGCAGGTTCTAGACATTTAGTCAGACCGTTAAACAGTGGATGGTCACGATTATGTAGGCTGGACTGATGCCAAGATTAGGCTCAGTCTATACATGACAGAAGACAAGTGTGACAGATATTTATCCCATGTAGAGATAAACAAAAATAGGTAGAACAGAACACATGCACTGAATATAATAACAAATAACACATTACAGAGCAGAATGTCCCTCATCCTGCTGCTGATGAATCCATAATTTGTATTTAATGGCTTTTTAGACTGGAAATTAAATAGCTAGCTAGCAGAGCGCTTTCTCTTCATGATGGAGGGGTGGAGGGAGTGGTGGAGGGAGGGAAAGGAGGAGAAACATGATTTTATTGGTTTATGGGGTTAAACTGCATTGTGTTTTAATCTGTATCTCGCTGAAGCATTGATTACTCTGTCAGTGCTAAGGGAATCTGCTGACGTTTGCGCTTCCTGCTCGTTATGGAGGATCCTACGGGCTCCTAACGATGGAAAACTTACGGATTAATCTCTAATCATCGGCCAGTCGTGGCTCAGCATGTGAGAACCCACATTAAGCGAAGGTCAGCCCAAACCACACCGGAAAACCAACTCAAACACACACAAATCGTTATGCAAATCAGCATGCAAATGGATCAGATGGGGAAAGCGCAGAACAATGGGCTTTGCTTGTTTTCATGCAAATGAGCACGCTGCACAGCCTTGTGGGTAAAGAGCGAGATGGATTATGATCTAATTCAGATTATTACTCACCTCGTTATTGTGCAAATAACTTAATAGCGATTGAAGAAGTGATACCGTATGTATTCGGCTGATGGAGAGAGCCCACTGCTGTCTGAGAGAGAGAGAGAGAGAGAGAGAGAGAGGAAATAGAGAATGAATGATGGACAGACTGAAATGATAAATGTGTTTGAAAAGATGTAACAGGTGGCTTAGCAGAAATACGTTTCATCCACTGTTCTCTTGTTTTAAATTAAATTGTTAAGTCTTTCTACCGCTGCGATGGCAAACAGTGAACAGATGATGGTGTAATATAATAGTTTAATATAAAGCCTATTGTACTGAACAACATCAAGTAAAGTTATAAAGCCAGTGACTGTAACACCACTGACTGTAACACCACTGACTGTAACACCACTGACTATAACATCACTGACTGTAACACCATTGATTGTAACATTATTGACTATAACACCACTGACTGTCGCACCAGTTACTGTAACTCCCTTGACTATAACATCACTCACTGTAACAGCACTCACCATAACACCAGTGGCTGTAACACCACTGACTATAACATCAATTACTGTAACACCCTTGGCTATAACATCACTGGCTGTAACACCATTGACTGTAACACCAGCAGCTGTACCGTCACTGACTGTAACACTAGTAGCTGTAACACCACTGACTATAACACCAATGGCTGTAACACCATTTACTGTAACTCCCTTGACTGTAACATCACTCACTGTAACACCACTGACTGTAACACCACTAGCTGTAACATCACTCACTGTAACACCACTGACTGTAACACTAGTAGCTGTAACACCACTAACACCACTGACTGTAACACCACTAGCTGTAACATCACTCACTGTAACACCACTGACTGTAACACTAGTAGCTGTAACACCACTAACACCACTGACTGTAACACCACTAGCTGTAACATCACTCACTGTAACACCACTGACTGTAACACTAGTAGCTGTAACACCACTAGCTGTAACACCACTAGCTGTAACATCACTCACTGTAACACCACTGACTGTAACACTAGTAGCTGTAACACCACTGACTGTAACACTAGTAGCTGTAACACCACTGACTGTAACATCTGTGGCTACAACACCACTGACCATAACATCCTTGATTATAACAACATTGTAACACCAGTTGTGTTGCAGTGGCTGTAACACCCCTGACTGTAACACCAGTAGCTGTAACATCACTGACTATAACACCACTGACTGTAACACCTCTGACTGTAACACCACTGACTGTAATACCAGCAGCTGTAACATTACTGACCATAACACCACTGACCACTGACTGTAACTCCAGTAGTATTGAGTTGAGGATATTTTTCCACACCTACAAAGCTCAGACTCTTCTCACCAACCAAGTAATCCCAAACACATTCAGTGGTGTTGAGGTCTGGACTCTGGGGTGGTCAGTCCATCATTCAGCTTCTTTGTTTGATGTGTCCGTCTCCTTTTCTCAGTGAGGTTCTTCTTGATCAGCTACACATCCTTTCAGACCCACAGCGCTGAGTCGTCTTCTCACAGTGGAAAGATGGACAGGAACACCTGTGGATGTTTCTGTGGATATGTTGTTTACCAGGTCTTCCAGGTGGTCGTTAGGAGCCCCATTCTCTTTGTAGATTTTTATCATTTGTTTACCTCCAGTTTTGGAAAACTGTTATGTTATGAGTTTGGATCAGTAACTGGGCCGTAGTTTACCTCCCAGTGGTAAATCACCTTTAGTATGTCACTTGCACAGGGGATCTGATCTCTCTCACCCGCCCACTCTCCCTCTGATTCTCTGAGTTTCTGAGGGTAAAACAGAGTACGATGTGTTATTTCTCCCTCTGAACGTGTGAAGTGAGGACAGAAGGTGATGTATTGTGTATTTAGACTCACAGGCTGGCAGGCATATGGAAATCCAGTGTGGGCGGCATCTCTATATCTGAACGCTGAGTGTATACAATGATCGCATTGTTGTGTGGCAGTGTTAGCGGCCCAGCGCCGCATGTGTCAAATCTCAGCTCATAAAAAAATGTAATGAAACACAGTTATTTCAGATTCCATTAACTTTGTCTTTGGCACCTGTGAGCATCCAGCATCAATGCTTGACAGCATCAACTATTTTTGTTACACTGCCACGTCTTTAGCTGTGAAATACCTGATACTTCATATAAGATAAACAAAGTAAATACCTCACAACAACTGAACGAACTCACAAAAAATCTCTGGAAAATGTAAAAATGTGTTTCTTGAATGTCTTACAAGTTTTAAAGGTCTGACTTTGGGTAGATATGCCTACAGTAGTATTAAAGCCAGAGTGGAAAAACAAATGTGTGTTGCTGTTAGCTTGATGCTAATACAATACAGGAAGTTGCATTGAGGCAGTAGCAGAAAGTGGCATTACTAGTGCTAATCTGGTGAGATTAAACTATGTAACATTCCAGCTTTATTTCATACTAAGGCTTATTATTCAGTAACTACAGGAACCACCAGTGAACCTACACGAGTCTTCTGAGTCTATATGGAATGTTGATGATGGAAAATAGTGGAAAATCTGAAATAATAAGTTTTCTTTGGGGACTATTTTGCCTCACAGCGCCCTGCATGTATCCCTCCACCATGAATGGAGTTTAAGTTCTCTAAACTATCATAAAACAGTGTCTCAGTCATCAGGCAGTGAATTCATAACCAGAGAACTTGTAGAGAGGAGAATTACACTCAGTAATGACTTCCGGGTTTCTCAGACGCTAGGGGGCGCTCCCGAGTGAGTCCAAAATGAATGGGTTGATATGGAGCATTTGAGCAAAATCATAGTTTATAAATGCTGAAACATTTTTAATGTAAAAGAATTCATTCATTTCCTGAACACAGAGCAGCAGAAAACACTTTAACACTGCTGTTATATTTTTAAGAGCTTTTAAACTCGAGTTATAGGAGTTTAAAACGGCGCCTCATGTACATTCATGACGTCAGTGAGCCGAACAGCCAATGAGCTGCTCCGCTCGCCAACCAATCAGCACAAAACCCATTTGCTGTATAAAAAAAAATATATCGGTGAGATTTCTTTGTTTTTTTAGTGAAATCCATCCTTCTACTTTCTACAATTAAAGGAAAGTTCTGGTTCAGTGATTAGAAACTATTTTAACCTTTTGTTTTTAGCCGTTTAACTCCATTCACTCCCATTCATTGAGGACTCCCTCACGAGCGCCCTCTGTTGTTTAGCAGTCCTGTTTTAAACCAGCTCTGTTCATAACCATTTCATGTAGTAACTTTCTGTGAGGGAGCTTTTAGAGGTGGATGTCTGGTTCCTATCACCACCACTGTGAACAGTTCTGACTCAGTTTCTCTGGAGGATTTCACACGATTGTTCTTAAGCACGATTGATCTTAACCATTTAATTATGCAGGAATCCCCTTTTGATGTGTGTTAATGTGAGAAGATTATATTCCATGTAATTTTGGAACATTGTTACTGTCCATTCATCATCAACTGGTCAAACTATGCGTAGCTGAGTGTTTCAAATAGAGTAAAATAAAGCAATAAGCCCTAAGAGGCCGTGCATTATAGTGAGTTTATCACGTAGAGTGGGTTCTTAGGCACAAGTGGAGTAAAATCCCTCTACTCATGATAGAATCACTGTAGCGCACAGACTCGAGTGGATTATTGCTTTAATAGAACAGTGACAACATAAAATACACACATTTTCAATAAATGATTTAAGTTAGAAAGACTGCGAATGGCAGTAAACAATTCTTCCACCAAGAAATGCTGCTTGTAATATTGTAGTCATGGTGACCCCTGGTTCCTATCACCACCACTGTAAAGTCAACATTAGTGTAAGGAATTAATGCAGCTGGACAAATAAATCAGTCACCGATACCAGCACAGTGTCTTACTGTATAACCTCAAGGCATATTTTCAGTGTACAGTGTATCTCTCGCTCTCTCTCTCTCTCTCTCTCTCTCTCTCTTTCTCTCTCTCCACTGCGCACTGTGCCCTGCAGGTTCATGAATAAAGTATGAGCAAAGTAATAGAAGGAATTTCAGGGCATTAACACACACGTGTACCACTTTACAGTGATATCACCCTCCCTCGACCTCTGAAAAGACGTTTTTCACTTATTCCCTAATCTGCATAAATTTGCTATTAGCTATCAAATAAAGAGCAGCGCTAGTTCAACTGAGAAACCCTTTCACTTCTCTGTGTTCTCTGTTGTATTTGAGTTGTCAGAGGAAGGTTTTTCCTCATACCACTGACTGTGCCAGTGAACTTTCCGAGCATTTTGCAGTCTGATATTTCCAATTTAATCTTACTTTATTAACCTACTTCTAGGTTTACCAGCAACTTGGATATCAACGTCTTTGATAGTTAGCGAATCTAAGGTAGCAACCACCATAGCACCATAGCAATGGCCTAGCAACTCCTTAGCCACCACCTGGGCCAACATAGCAACAGCCTAAAAATGGCCTAGCAACACTTTAGCAGCCACCTGGGACAGCATAGCAACAGCCTAGCAACAATTTAGACCAGCCTGGACACCATAGCAACGGCATAGCAATCACCTCAACAGTCACTGAGACTTCAACATCTTAGCTGGCTAGTGAATCTAAGGTGGCAACCACCTGGGCTAGCATAGCAGTGGCCTAGCAGCACCTTAACAACCACGTGGGATACCACAGCAATGGCCTAGCAACACCTTAACAACCACTTGGGACACTATAGCAATGGCGTAGCAACACCTTAGCAATGACCTAGCAACATCTTAGCAACCACCTAGGACAGCATAGCAATGGTCTAGCAAAATTCCTAGCAACAGCCAACCACCAAGCAATGCCCTAACAACAAGCTGGAATGCCATAGCAACCTCATAGAAACACCATATCAACTACCTGGGATTACCATATAAACCCAATTAAGTTGCTGAAAACAATCAACAGTCACTGGTTTATCAGCAGCTTACACTTAGCTAACAACATCTTAGCCAGCTAGCCAATCTAAGGTAGCAACTACCTGAGATACCATAGCAATGGCTTAGTAACGCATCAGCAGACACCCAGGATAGCCTAGCAATGGCCTAGCAACATGTTAACGACCACCTGGGATATAATAGCAATGGCTTAGCAATCACCTGAAATACCATAGCAAGGGCCTAACGACACCTTTGAAACCAGCTGAGATAAGAAAGCAACGACGTAGCAACACCTTAGCAACCACCTGGGAGAGCATAGCAATTGCCTAGCAACACTTTAGCAACCTCCTGGAACAGCATAGCAACTGCCTAGCAACACTTTAGCAACCTCCTGGAACAGCATAGCAACTGCCTAGCAACACTTTAGCAACCACCTAACAACCACCAATGAAAGCCCTAACAACAAGCTGGAATACCATAGCAGCCTCATTGAAGCATCATATCAGCTACCTGGAATTACCATATAAACCCAATTAAGTTGCTGAAAACAATCAACAGTCACTGGTTTATCAGCAACTTTGACGTCAATGTCTTAGCTGGCTAGCGAATCTAAGGTGGCAACCATCTGGGATACCATAGCAATGGCCTAACAACACCGTAGCAATCACCCGGGATAGCCTAGCAACATGTTAACAACCACTTGGGATCCAATAACAATGGCTTAGCAATCACTTGGATTACCATAGGAAGGGCCTAACCACACCTTTGAAACCAGCTGAGATAACGTAGCAATGGCCTAGCAACACCTTAGCAACCACCTGGGAGAGCATAGCATTGGCCTAGCAATACCTTAGCAACCACCAAACAACCATCAAGCAATACCCAATATGCCATAGCAACCTCATAGAAACACTATATCATCTACCTGGAATTACCACAGAAACCCAATTAAGTAGCTGAAAACAATCAACAGTCACTGAGACTTCAACATCTTAGCTGGCTAGTGAATCTAAGGTGGCAACCACCTGGGATACCATAGCAATGGCCTAGCAACACTAGCACTGTAGTGCGTCTGTGGTTTCCAGGTTGAGGCTCAGGTGTTGGGGATTCCCCTGAGGGGAAAAGACAAGGGAAGATCAACGACAGCATGTTAAAGCAGTATTGATTTAGCGGCGAGCAGCGCAACAGGGGAGGTCTTTCTGCAGCCGTGTTGGACGCGTGTGTTTCTCCAGCTCCTCTGTTTGTCAGCTGTGATTAATGAAGCCGTGACGGACCCTCAGCCCTGCAGACCCTCAGCCTGAGCTGAATAAAGCAGGAATGCTGGCGTGGAAAAGTGCTGATGTCTTCACTATAAGCGCTCACTGCGCAACAACAACCTGAGGGTCAGGAGCGCCGATGTGACCTGAATACTGTGTTTAAAGGAATAGCTTAGAAATCAATTTACTCAATTCTCCACTGACCCCAGTTGTGGTCAGTCAGCCAAGACGTGTTTGATTTTAATTCTTTAGTACTGGAGCTTAGAGGCTAATGTAGCTAACAGTCAGTAGCCACCCAGATTGTTTTAACTTCGCTCAACTGTCTCAAACCACAATAAGGTGGCAATACAGTCACTCTGACAGACTGTAATACACTACAGGAAGTGTAGGGGGCGATATGGCTTCTACTGTTTCATTTAAAAAGCTCTATAATGTTCATATGATCCACACAGTCACTCTGACGGACTGTAATACACTACAGGAAGTGTAGGGGGCGATATGGCTTCTACTGTTTCATTTAAAAAGCTCTATAATGTTCATATGATCCACACAGTCACTCTGACGGACTGTAATACACTACAGGAAGTGTAGGGGGCGATATGGCTTCAACTGTTTCATTTAAAAAGCCTCTATAATGTTCATATGATCCACACAGTCACTCTGACAGACTGTAATACACTACAGGAAGTGTAGGGGGCGATATGGCTTCTACTGTTTCATTTAAAAGCCATATCGCCCCCTACACTTCCTGTAGTGTATTACAGTCTGTCAGATTGACTGTGTGGATCATATGAACATTATAGAGCTTTTTAAATCATATTTAAGTCATATCTACATTGTCTTAACCTAGTCCAGTTGTACCCCTTCACTGGCCGCAGCCTGAGCTGAGATTATAA
>NW_023495965.1:1017500-1027500 GCF_904425465.1 Colossoma macropomum | reverse complement strand
GAGCCAGGACTGAGTAATTAGGGCTGAGTGGTAGCAGCTGTGGGCTCCCTACTTAAAGGGTGCACACATGCTGCTCACTGCTCAGTCTTGAGTTCACTCTGCAACGTGCATGTTGCTCTGACTCAGCCAATGACCTCTGTATCCGTCTTGAGTTTCGAGACTTTGCTTTTCACAAATTGTTCTTCAGCATAAGAAATAAAAAAAGTCCCTTGAGTGTGTTTTGCTCTCTGTGTTTATGGCAAGGCGAAGGTGAGATTAAAGAGATTGAAGGGAGTTTTTGGATTCAGTTTTAGGGAGTTCTTAGTTTGGGTCATTCTTTTAAGTCTTTAGCCAGCATAGCCATTATCCTTTTCGGTGGCACGCGGTGTAGCACGTTAGTCTGGCCACGTGGTGATTGAGGGTTCAAGGGTTTGTTCCTTGTGTAGTTTGTTTTTCCAGCTCTTAGCCACTTTCGTTTCATTTCGTGCAACTTTCTCCTGACCTTCAGTTGCTCTTGCTCTGTGCTTGGGTCCGTCCTCTGGTGTTCGCTAGGTGGTTTGTCTTGTAGCGCTCTTACTAGCACAAGGGCCACGAGTTCGATCCTCACTCTGGGCAAATCTATGCTATGGGTACTAAATTACCTGTTTTTGGCTTTATGTGATGCCCCATCTACAACCAACCCCCCCCCAACGCCTTACCTCACATCCTTGGGAGCTGTTAACATCACACAGTACAGCGGTTATTATGAAGATAAGCTAAGAGATAACATTTAGCTTTTACTCGTTAGCCTCATTAGCAGGTATCCCTTTAAGCCAGGGTTCTGTACAGGGTTTGCGTTAGCTTATGATCACCCTGACAGACCCAATCAAACGTTGGTTCCTGATGGTTCTGTAATGTGTTTTGATTGTTTATAATGAGTTGTTATCACAGTGTAAAGGATCATAATGGTTGAACAGGTGACCAGTGGCTGATTCTAAATGCATTTGATGGTTTCCTAATGGGCTCTGAAGGTGTCCTACAGGAAACTCGTGGTCTCTTGTTTCGTTTTTCAGCAGGACAGAGTGAATCAGCTAACATGATGATCTGCTCAGTCAGTTGAGGCCTACAGTGAAAATGCTAACCGTGTAGTGCTGCAGTGCTGCAGGATCTGAGCTGGAAATCCCAGCGTGACGCTAACGCTAGCTCTGAAAGAGCGCAGGCCGACTCCAGGCTGCCTGATCCTGCTTTATAAATCCTCCAGCAGCCTCAAACTCCTGCCCCTTTTTCTTAATCCCATATTGTGTCAGACCTTGTATGTGTTCTCGTTTTCCGAAGGCCAGACGGGCGGCTGAGTCTTCAGAGACACAGTTTGGTGTCTGAATCCCGCACAGTGGGTGTTTAGTTCAGACGTAGACAGATTAAATCATTTGTTTTCCTTCTTAACCCTTTTCCACCGTAGCTACAAAAGCAGTTTCGGCCTGTTTTCGAGCTCCCTCAGTTGACTTCTGCACTTTTATCTATAATATCATGGTTGCAATAACTTTTGATGGAGATGTATATGATTTACAGAACTGTAATTGAACTGGATTTTAGTGTGAAATGCGTTTATTGTGTTTAATTGCTGTTTGTTGTGTCGTTCGTACAGAAAGCTGCAGTTGTCCGTTTTGTCCCGGCCCAGTCGTCTTTGTTGGAGGGGTGTGAATAGTTTTTCTCAGCAGGGGGTTCTCACCCCTCCCCTTTCACCCCTGATTGCTCACTAGCAGCTCAACATTCCTCACACAGATAGAGGACAGTTCCCCCGAGAGCAGAGTTACAGGGAACAAATATCTTATTTAATTATATTAATTAAAAATAGTAAGGTTAATTTACATTCCAGTGGAATGGCCACTAGGGGGCACTGCAGGAAGAGGTTTGTCTGATGTGGGCAGTTGTGGTGGTGAATCAAGTCTTCCTGGTCATCCATTTATTGAGGTGAATTAGTACATTTATTAAGGTAAATTAATGAAGTTATTGATTTAAGCTGATGTTGCTTCGTATTCATCAACTTTCGTAATCCGTTCTCCGTTTAAGGCGCCTCAGTGTAACTGCAGCCCCATTTAAGGTGGAATGGAAAACTCAGATGAGAAGCTGGTGAATAAGATGCTGCCGTCAGCTTCATATCTGAGTTTATTATTTAAGAGCTTTGGCAGTTCTGGCAGCCAGTTTTATGACCAACATGGCGAGGAGCTCTTCCTAATGACGCAGTCCGATACTGTGAATTAGAACAGAGAGGAGGAATATCTGTAAGAAGACGCAGAGCTGACAGTGATGACTGCGTTAGAGATGCTGATGTGAGTGATCATGACTGCAGCTCTTCCACCCACAGAAACAGGAACGTCACACGGCTAATGTGCACCACAGTCTACAGTACAGCGCTCAGCACAGCCTGGGGCTCAAACACTTTCACACGCTGCTGCTTCTGCTTACACTGTAAACACCACCGCAGTTTGTGTCCTGCAGCTAGAACCGATCATGCAGCTCATTACCGTACGCCAGTTAGCGTCGCAACAGGACGCTAAAGCCAGCGCCGGTTGTGACCAGTGAGCCGCTGCTGATGAAGAACGGAGCTTCTTGTGGCGCTAGTTTGTGGATCTTGTAGCCAGTAGGGAGTGAATCAGTGAGCTCAGGAATCTCACGATTCGATTCCCACAAACCATTTTATGATCCATTATTCACAGCAGTGCCGATCGTCTCATTTCTATGGAGCCCCACTGGTGACGTTCTGTGTAAATAAAAATAATGCGTGGCTACGACGTTGCAAGGTGTGGGAACAAGATAATTAAGTCGTGGCCATGAATTAGTAAGGTGTGGGAATGAGATCATAATATGTGGCCACGACTTAGTAAGGCATGGGAACAAGATAATTAAGTCACGGCCATGGCTTAGTAAGGCATGGGAACGAGATCGTAATATGTGGCCATGACTTAGTAAGGTGTGGGAATGAGATCCTAATGTGAAGCCATGACTTAGTAAGGCACGGGAATGAGATCCTAATGTGAAGCCATGACTTGCTAAAGCATGGGAACGAGATCCTAATGCATAGCCACGAGTTAGTAAGGCATAGGAACAAGATCCTAATGCATGGCCATGACTTAGTAAGGCATGGGAACAAGATAATTAAGTCATGGCCAAGACTTAGTAAGGGGTGGGAACAAGATAATTAAGTCATGGCCACGACTTAGTAAGGCATGGGAACGAGATCATAATATGTGGCCATGACTTAGTAAGGCGTGGGAATGAGATCCTAATGTGTCGCCATGAGTTAGTAAGGCATTAGAATGAGATCCTAATTTGTGGCCACGACTTAGTAAGGTGTGGGAATGAGATCCTAATGTGAAGCCATGACTTACTAAAGCATGGGAGAGAGATCCTAATGCATGGCCATGACTTAGTAAGGCATGGGAACAAGATCCTAATGCATGGCCATGACTTAGTAAAGCATGGGAACAAGATCCTAATGTGTGGCCACGACTTAACAAGGTGTGGGAATGAAATCCTAATGCGTGGCCATGACTTAATAAGGTGTGGGAACGAAATCCTAATGCGTGGCCATGACTTAATAAGGTGTGGGAACGAAATCCTAATGCGTGGCCATGACCTAATTATCTCATTCCCCCACCTTACTATGTCATTGCCACACATTATTTTTATTTATATGGACTGTCACCGGCGGGGCTCTGTACATTTCCATCACAAGCACCGAATAATCAAACGCCAGCAGATCTGTGTGTCCTCACCTTCAGAGTCTCACCGCCTCCTCAGAGACACCATCATTCAATACATGTGGTCTGATAACACGGCAAGAGTCAGAGAGTCAGTTTAGAGATCTGAGTCAGGAGGAAATGAACTCCTCCATTCTAGACTCTGTTACTCTGAGTCAGTAACTCATACAGTTATTCTGAAAACGTGAGGGTGTTTCGTTTTAAATGAGACTGAGATCATGACTGTAGCCCAAAGTATGTGGGAACAGCGCCCCCTTTACTTTGGGTACGAGGTTTCAGGCAAAAACGGTTTACAGTTAACCCTCAGGGGTCCACAAACTCAGCTGCGCCTCAAATTCTCTGTTTCTATATCTGTGTCTGTATCTTTGTGATGATCCAGCTCAGAAATCCAGTTCAAACACTTCCTGAATCTGTAGAGTCGCCTTTTCTATTCCATCACTGAGCAGCGTGGCAACATGACAGAGAAGCGGAACCTGATTGGTCCTCTTGTGTGCATTCGAAGTGCAGATTGGCTCACAGACAGAACTGTATCATTCTGAGGGGACGAACTGAATGAGCTCTGAACAGGAGAGTCTGTACGTCACACTGGAGAAAAAGCCTTCTAGGAAACACAGTGAGTGAGTTTGATGGACATCTGTTTTGAATTTACAGTTTTTGTGATGCCACTAATATGGAGTTCATTTAGTGCCAAAAGCTTCAAATAAAATAAAAAAATCCACAGGAAAAATATTGAGAATCAAAATGTCTGAAATTTGTTGCGAATAAAAAATGAGAGTTAAATCAAACTTAATTCTTCCAAACGATTTCCACTAATTTTCGCTCATTGTGATATAAATTTATTTCTCATTTTGCCAGTTTTTGCTGACATATTTTTTACTTCTGGAGTCGCTCTTTAGGCCCTTTTTAACAGGGGGCGGGGCTTAGAAAATGCCGTTCAGTTTTTCAGAGGAGTCCCAGGCATTAGAGCTTAGCATGCCCATGGGTTCCCGCTGGACCCGCCACAATATTTTCTGTGCTGAGCGGGCGGGAAACCAGCCCCCTGCTGGCGGGAGTGGGCTGAAACACACATGAAGAGAAATTCTGCAAATTAATGAACAGCCTAAATAAAGTAGAATGATCACTAAATCGTTTACATAAACAATATAAAATGATAACAGTAAAACAGTTAAAATGAATGAAGTCATTCTAAAGAGCTGTGAAGCAGCCGATCACGTGAACGACATGCAGATTCTCGTAGCTCACAGAGACGGTGCCTTCGGTCCGATGGGCACAGCTGCCCAGGAGAACACTAAAAATAACCGCTCTGTGGTTTAATTCCTGCTCTGTGTTTAAATGGTGAATAAATGGCGTTTGGAGCCTGATGACCATGACTGACCTGTTATTTCAGTCATATATGTGTCAGATACTGAATGTCAGTTCACCTTGATGGAACTGCAGGTGGGAGCAGGACTAAACATTTCAGTTGCAGGTGGAAGTGTGTCAAAACGTTTCAGTTGCAGGTGAGAGCGGGACTAAACGTTGCGGTTGCAGGCAGAAATAGGACAATGTTTCGGTTGCGGGCGGGAGCAGGTCTAAACTGAAAAAACAGTCTCGCACAGAACTTTACAGTTACAGTTTCTAGACTATAAAGGACCAACTGGGTGAACCATTTTTACATTTACATTTACAGCATTTAGCAGACGCTCTTATCCAGAGTGACTTACAAAAAGTGCGTTGTCTATCCAGAGAAAGTATCTTTGCTAGTTACTTAGACTGAACCAGTCTGCTACAGCGCCACCCTGAGGCAGAGCAGGGCTGCAGCTCTTGTTAGTTAAGAACACTAAAGACAGACGCTGATAGTTTATTCGCTTCACCCACTGAATCTGGATTTGAGTGTCTGTTTTTAAGACAGCACAACATCATAATGGGTTTATTTTCAGGGACCCCCAGAATTTTTGAGACATTCAGGTGGTCCAAGAGATTAATTAGGGGGTCCCGGACCCTTCAGGATCTGATTACAAATAGAGGATTCATAGGTGGTGTTATCAGAAGTTCCACTGCGGCTCTATACGTCACTCAGTACTGAAGTCGTTTTTTGACTGGATGCTTTTGTACTTTTACCCAAGTCGTTTTACTTGCAGGTACTTTTACTTTTATTAGTGTCACTGTTTTACCTAAGTACAAGTACTTTTACTGCTGTATTGATTTAGGCTACGTAATCCACCTCTATACACACACAGACACACACACACACACACACACACACACAGACACACAGACACAGACACAGACACACACACACACACACACACACACACACACACACACACAGACACACACACACACACACACACACACACAGACACACACAGACACACACACACACACACACACACACACACACACACACAGACACACAGACACACACACACACACACACACACACACACACTCTTCCTGCAGTGCTGTTGAGCAGCAGGATCCTCTTGTTAGCCTCTCCAGATCACCATGACGATCCTGTTGAGGAGTTGTGCTCGGTGTGTCCGTTGATGGAAGCCGGTGATAACGGCGCTCTGCTCTCTCCGCCGGCTGATAAGCAGCTTCGCCTCCGACTGTGTGAGAGGCGCCGTGATACCATCAGGCCCTGCGTTCAGCTGCTCTGATTGGCCGCTGGAATCGCCCCGCTTCGGTCATTAATTAAATCCTTTTTGTTTTCGCCGGGCCGGTTCAGTGCGGGTGTTCGGGCCGTAATCACCTCGCTGTTTATCCCGGTGGTGTTGCTGTGTTGTGGTGTTTGGATGGAGGTCCTGCTGGAACTCTCAGCCAGCAGCTCTGAAAGGCTTTCACTAACCGCACACCTGGGGATCTGAGAGGCGTTACTGGGATCAGCAGACAGAGCTGTGTCCAGGACTTTGGGCCGGACAGCCGAGCCTGCAGTCAGAACCCCTACATCTCCATCATCTCTGGGCTGGAGGAGCCTCTCTATCTCACTCTCTCTCTCTCTTCCTCATTCTCTCTCTTCTTTTCCTCTCTCTCATGTCCCCACTCTCTCTCTCTTCCTCTCTCTCTCTTTTTTCCTCTCTCTCTCTCTCTTTCTCTCTCACTCTACTGCTCTCTCTCTCACTCTCTCTCTCTCTTCCTCATTCTCTCTCTTCTTTTCCTCTCTCTCTCATGTACCCACTCTCTCTTCCTCTCTCTTTTTTTCCCTCTCTCTCTCTCTCTCTCTCTCTCTCTCTCTCTCTCTCTCTCTCTCTCTTTTTCCTCTCTCTCTCTTTCTCTCTCTCTCTCGCTCTCCCCTTTTTCTCTCTCTCTCTCTCTCTCTGGAGAGCTCTTCTGAACATCTCCTCCAGCCAAATCTCTGCACGTTCCCCAGCAGTCCTTCATTTCTCTCGGTTCCTCAGAAGAATGTGGCTAATTGAAAAAGAACACCATCTTGGAACTGTTCTCGTGAATTTGAATTATGGGTAGTCTCGAGGGCCATGCGAGCTGAAATTGAATCTGAAAGCGCCGTCGCTATCCAGGATGCCTCGCTATCCAGGATGCCTCGGCTCCTCCGGCTCTCTGCTGCCGTTGATTAGCACTGTTTTGCTGTGCTAGCCTGAGAGCGGTCCGGAGGGTTCTCCAGAGAGAGGCTCTAGGCGCTGAAGGGTTCTCCTGCTGCCCACAGGAGTGCACAGAGCCTCGCTCTCTGACACACCGACTCGCAGGCGTGGCTAAAGAGTCGCTACACGTTGCCCCTTGGCTAGCTCATCTGCATTAGCGGTGTGCTAATCTCATTACCTTTATATTACTGCAGAAGAACCGTGACGGTTCTGTGGAGATCCGGCGGGTCCTACAGACCTCCACACACCGGGGAAATCAGAGGAAGCCGGCAAAGGGGAAAAACACCAGATTCAAAGAGAGAGAGGCAGATTTTCCCTTTAGTGTGACGCTAATAATGCTGATGAATATAATTGCGAAGTCTAGAATTTAGAAGTCTAAATATTCTAATTAAAAAAAAGACAAATAATCATAAACATAAATAATTTAATCATAAACATAATGCACGTTTGCACTTTGTACTGTCTGTTTTGTTCCATGTTGCACCCTGTCCTGTTGGTCCTGTTGGTCACTCCACTGTATAAAAGCCTCTTGACTTGATATTTTATATATGTTAAGCTGTTTATGTTCATGTCCATATTCATACAGTCTTCTGCACAGGATTCAGATATTATAACTGTGGCTCCAGATATTATACATATGTGTTCGCTCATCAGATATATATGTCTGCTGTAGAAATTAGTCATGTATGTTCAGTATTTGATTCTTACATATACGTCTACAACATATATGTACATATATTTTGAAACATAAACCTGTTGCTCTATGATAAATGAGCACATTCAGTCTGAGACCAGTAAGTCAAACCACCTCAGAGAAGATTTCATCATTGTTATCTCACAGAACAGCGACGGAGAGAAGCTCATATGAGTGCTAGCGCTGGTGCTAATGCAGCCTCTTAGCTGCGCTGTCCAGCCTGTGAAGGTGAGCTGATGGTGACGAAGTCTTCCTGTTCTTCTCTCGTGTGTATTTCTATGAGTTCTGTCACATAATTTGTGTAAAGTTGTACGAACAAAGAGAGGCTGAGTCGAGCGGCAGACGCCACTGCTGATTAGCATTCACAGTCTTACTTTGACAAGCAGACGTCGCCTTGAAATGGCATTAACACAGATAGCCAGGCAGAGAGACAGAGAGAGAGAGAGAGAGAGAGAGAGAGAGAGAGACAGAGAGACAGAGAGAGCTTAGAGGAAAGTGCGGCGATCAGTCTTTTAAAACAGGCCACAAATGTTCATTAGCATCAGTGCTAACACTAGCGCTAATGCAGGCTTTGCTCCGCACCTTCCAGAGTTATGGGGGTGAATGATGGTGAGTGAGGACTTCTTGTCCTTTGCCGGTCGATGTAAATCTTCATAGAGTTGTAAAAGCCGGTTCTCACTGCGGAGAACCGATTAGCATTAGCCTTTTACTTTGGACGACGCAAAACAAACTTTTACACAGGCTGTGCAAAATATATTCCAAATGTATTTATCAAAGATATTTTGCGATGTATGAAAATGGCCCAAATGTAATTCTTAAATATATTTAAAATGCGTTTATCAGTATTAGTTATTATCTGTGTTCAGTTGAGTGTAATGAAGGTTCCAGATGTAACTAAACGTTCCTCTGTGATCTGCACTGTACTTTACAGTAACCATGTCCGTCTGCAGTCAGACTCTCACACACAATGTATTTCACATAAACAAGATATCAGATCATAACTGCATTTTCACAGAGTATCAATACCCACAACACTCGCTTCTGTCCTGATAAAGGATCATTAGATCAGATTTAAAATGAAGATACTGGAACACAAACTCATTTCTAAAGGTATCAGACAGTGAAGAGCATCAGACAGTGAAGAGCATCAGACAGGATTCTGGATATTTTCATACATTTTCAGATGGATTTATAAACACATTTACACAGTTATTTTTGTCTGTGTAATATTTCCACATACATTTTAAAATAAATGTATTTTAAAATATATTTGGTTAATACGGGGATATATTCTGAAATATATTTTAGTGTTTGGACTGTATTTCAAATATATAAAAATACACATATCCATATATTTTTCTCCATATACAGAAACAGCCAACTTATTTATATGAATGTTTTATTTGTCTATATTAGCTACGAATCTAAAATTTTCAAAAGGCCTGAAAACCCCAAAATAACACAAATACGGACTGATACCAATTTTAAAGAGTTAAAAATTCAGTATAAAAAATAATAAATAATAATGAAAGTCCAGTAGTTTTGGTTAAACAGTGTCTTCCTAGCTCATATGTTGTACTGTGAAGCGTTTTTTGCCAAAAATCTGGCATTCGTTTTTTGCATTCGGGAGAAGAAGCATGTCTTCATATTCTTATTTAAAACAAAGATGACAAAAATTAAACACATTTTCCATATGTTGGTCTGTTTACGTTCATATCCATATGTATACAGTGGATTGCACAAATTTGAACACCCAAAAATATCATATTATATGCTAGTATATATGAGATATATATGTCATCTGTATTTGAACAATGTTTTCTGTCATATGTAGTTTAATATCTGTTACACATTGACACATATTTAACAATATATGATAGAACTATGCTGATATACGGCTAAAACGTCCCATATTTGAACATTGCAAATAAATTATTATATATGTGTCACATATATGTCTATATGTGACAAATAAAAGTTGGATAGAGGGGAAATCCATATATGCT